>NC_056564.1:31573378-31609963 GCF_013358625.1 Macadamia integrifolia | reverse complement strand
ACTCTCTCTCTCTCTCTCTCTCTCTCTCTCTCTCTCTCTCTCTCTCTCTCTCTCTCTCTCTCTACATTATTTTGTTCCTAGGTGTTTTCAAATTTCAAGTACTCATTATTTGTTCATGTCCATGTCCACATCACTTAACTTGGAAAAAAGGAAGCATGGTATCAGGAGTTGGGTAGAATTCATCCTCAAAAGTTAGTCATTCAGAAAAAGGTATCTAAGTATCAATAAATTTTCACATTAGACTATTCACTTTCGACCACGCAAGATAATAGAAGGTGTTCACAGTTATATGAGAAAAGGGATTGTTCCACTTAAAATTGATGTGGGACTAATATGATTCACAACAAGTTGGTTGATCTATATTTTAGTTGTTCCAAGGAAAATATAGAACTCTAAAGTGAAACCTTTTTTTTTTTTTTTTTTGCTAACGACGGGTATTCAACCCTTCGGCTTGACTAGTCCCGTGGGTCCATATTGACTCCACAACCGTATGAATCGGATCATATCGAGATTGAATGAGAACCATTCAACTTTCACTGAAAGCAGTGAAGAGCACTAAGCACCCTCGTGTGAGTGACCCCAATAAGGTAAGAGGAGTTAAACTCAGAACCACACTTCTTGAGGTAACTAGTTCCTGAGTCAAACTACTTGAAGAACTCAAAATTTTATTGAATTCAAGGGAAAAATATGTATTTATCAAGTTATGCAGCATTCATTTCGTTATCACACACATTCTTTTTCTTTCTGACACTTTTCATAGATCAATCAGTTTGATATGAATCGTGTCGATTGCCTTGGCATGGAAGATGGTGGTGTCCAAATCATGAGGCATACATGAGGCTGCAAGAGAAAAGGTTAAAATGGAGTTGGTGATGGCAACTTGAATACTTGATGGAGAATGTGGAACGAGTGGGGCGCCATGCAGCCCAATTCCAAGATCCTCTCTAGAGTCCAGATGAGGGCCAGAGCCAGCCTATACCACACCATTCTATTACGCACGTGCATGAAATGTGGCAGCTGTTCAAAGTGTACAAAAGAATTTTGGGTAGAAAGGGGAGGGGTTCATCCATGTCCAAATTAAGGGTCCAATACTCCAATGATGTTAGAGAGAGAGAGAGAGGGAGGTCAGGATCAATGTCTAAAGAGTCCAAGACTCCAATGATGAGAGCCCAGATGGTTAGGACGAATTGGGAATTATATGAATAAGTTAGCCCAGATAGCTTCGTTAAAAATAAACAAAAAAGTGTTTTATAACTTATACCTCTATGTTTCAAGTAGTTGTGAAGAGTTCCTTTCATAAGAAACACCAGCTAGACCTCCCTAAATTAGTAGTTTAATTTTTGAAACATTTTAGAAGCAAACATTGAAAATTTGAATTTTGGGAAAAGACTGGATATGCCGTTGGTATATTCAAATTTGTATCTATCTCTCAACTTTCCTTTGGAAAGTTCCTTTTTCCCCTCCCATCCGATCCTTCCTGTTGCTTAAACCGCTAACTGCAAAAAGCTGGCAACATATCTGACCTCTGCCCAAAAAAATTTACCTGAAAATTTCTTTTTCGATTAGCTATTTTACACGAAAACAAAGAAAGCTGAAGAACCCAAGTACTTTAACAACCGATGCAAGAAATCCTTTTAAAACCTATACGTCTGTCTCAAGTAGTTGTGAAGAGTTCCTTTCATAAGAAACACCAGCTAGGCCTCCTTAATTACTAGTTTAATTCTTGGAATATTGATAGATTGTGTTGGCTATAGAATAAATGTCTTAAAAGGACAATGATTAAAAAAATATAACCATATTCATTGGCTTCTATTAAATTCTATACATCATCACCAACTTCTCAATCCATCAATATCTATCAGAAATCTCCCAAGATAAAGAGAGAGAGTGACAGAGTGACAGAGTGAGAGAGATCTGGAGATCTATTTGAGGGTTCTTTCCTTTGAGACTGTAGCCTTTCATTGCTCAAATTGATCCAATAAGAAACTCATGGGTTATGGAGACACTGCCAAAGTTTTCTAGAGAGTCATGAATGAAGTGGGGAGTGTTCAAAGTCCAATAATATTAAAGTACTGTTGACTGACCCAAACAGAGGATATGTAAGATTGTTGGATTGGGCTTTGGAAATTTCCTTAGCAATCAATTAGGCAAAGATGGATTTGTCTGGGAATAGGAAGGTTCCTCACCCCCACCCCCCCCCTAAAATGATAATGGTCCAATTTTTTTTTTTTTCTTGGGTGTATTCAAATTTCAAGTACTCATAATTTGTTCTTCACTTTCATAAAAATGAATGCATGTGCATGTCTACGTCCATCCACATCACTTAGCTAGGAAAAAGGGAAGCATGGGTCGGTCGCCCTATTTGAAATTGAATCAAAGGAGGACCATCTCTCTCTCTCTCTAGAGAAAGGTCTCTGGTGTTACTGGGTTTCATCAGAAAAGGAGATTAGTAATACAGAGAACACTCACTTTAATGAAAGCTGAAAACAGATACCAGATCATAAGCAGAAGAAGCTGTACAAGAAGCTTTTGATTGGAGCTGCTTTAATTTTTGGGCCACGTTTTTTTGTTTGTCCATCTGGAATGTAGAGTACTGAGTTCTAGCTCTAATAATTTAAATGTGTTTTCAAGTGGAAAAATAGTTCTCTACTGATAAATTATAGTGCATGTCTCGTATCCACTCATGAGTGTGTCTGTAACTTTAAGGCCGAACCTCGTGTTCTCGTTGTCATCTATTCCTACATGCAACAGGGTTTTGCAACCTCTTGTTCCAATCTCAACAAGTCACAGTGGAACATGAGATCCTGAGAAACGGGAGGAATCTATACCCCGGCTGTATGTAATATTATCTCCCACTTTAAGACAATGGATGCACGAGAGACTCATATAAAGGTGTTCCACATAGTCGGAGAGGAAAGAATGTGTCAAAGAATCTGTGAAGGAAGAACAGCGTGAAAGAATGTGTAGTACTGCAGAAAATAAATAGAATTTAGGGCAAAAGAACGCTACATGCAGGTGCAGGTAAAAGCAATGGGCATGGTCAATGGAGGACGCACGCGAGCATCTTCAACGCAGAGCAACACGGTCTTTTCACACCTGCAATGTCTAGACGTAGATACACATTAGCGGTAGCATTCTTTCTTCCATAAAATTTATGTGACAAGAGTACGACTATGAAATCACATTCCATGTGAGGTAGCATTTTTGGAAAAAAGATTATTGTGGCCCCATGCTTTGCACATGATAATTATTATTATTATATTTTTTTTTTTATACCCAGGGTGTCTGGATCTTTAATCCGACTAGTTCTTGAGGTCACTATGATACCGTTTACACAGGACCGGGTCAGTCCGAGACAGAAACTCTCGTGCGGTGGCCCCAAGAAGTTGGGTGTAATGGCGAAGGTTTGATGACGGGACCTTGCTTCCTGAGGTGAAGTACCGTGTCCCCTCCAAGCCAATTGCGCTAATCCCTTGGGGTTTTACATGGTGAAATGAAAGCTTCCTGGTCACATTGCCGCCAATAAGGGGGCGTGCATGGGCAATTAACAGAGATGGATTTTTTGAGTTTCACACAGTTCATTTTACCGACCTCTATGTCCGAGCGTAGGAGTCTTATGACCAGAGAGTATTTCCTTACAATATTAAATGAGAGGGATGAATTCATTATCAAAATATATTGACCCACATAGTTAATGAGGAAAGAGAGTTTGAGTTATTGTGATTCTAACACCCCACTTATTAATTGAGCAAGAGGGAAACCAGGCTAACTCATCCCGGAGGCCCAAACCCATGCCCACAATTAGAGAACCTGCAAGCCCATTGGCCCAACAAAAAGGTTTTTTTTGTGTGTGGTAGAAACAACAAAAAGGCTTCATGCCATATGGTTTTCACGTAAAATTAGTTGGGCAAAATATATGTATGAGCCTCTTGCAAAATCTAATCAATCCCAAGTTGTAAGGGAGCCTCCAAGAGATTCATCATCTGTTCAGCAACTACTTCTCGTGAAGAAAGTCATGGATGCTTGAAATTTACAGTGGAAAGCTTCATCAAGATCCAGCGTTAATAACAATTGAAGATATGAAGTCTTGGAAGCAATTGAGTTGGAATCAAGTTCCGAGCATAGGGTTTTCGCTCGTATTTCTATATTTCATATGACCTTGTGTGTGTACGTACATCTATCATGCCTCAAAAACCCTAATTAAGTCATCAAAGAACAAATGAAACAAACCGCCAAACTTAGGTCTTTTTATTTTGTGACTCTTTAACTTATTAGTCCGAAGACTCCGAACACAAGAAGTTTGTATCGCAGATGTTTGCCAAGGCTGGTGCAAACGTCAACGTCTGAGCTTGAGTTAGTGTGATTCATGATCCGCTAGCGGTAGAACTCAAATTCCCTGAACAGACGTCCACAGACCAATACAGACTATCTCTTTACACAAACATAGAGGCCGAGAAGATTTTTGAGTCCCCTATCCAAGTGGCATACGCACTCATGCTCAGACATCTACATTGGCATACTTTGCCTCGCACATTATTGTTGTTGTGTCTCTCTCATTTATGACCACTGGAGCTAACGGAACAGTTTTTGTTTAACCCAACCTTTTGTAAAAAGGCTAACGACTTAAATTTTTTGGGGAAAATATTCCCTACGAGACAATGACTAGGAAATGTCTGATCGATGATGTTAATGTTATGTCATCCCTTTACAACTCTCAAGGGTTATTTATAGGGAACCTTTGAACCTTCTAACTACAACACCCAACCCTCTCTATTCACCAAACTTAATCTGAGTATTCTTTATAATTTGGACTCTCAATGTTGCTTTCATTTGCAATTTTGCCTATTCCAAAGGTGTGTTTTTTTTTTTGCCTATTGTGAAGAACACAAGAGGAATCACATGGTGACTCCGAAAGTTAGTAATGAGTCATTTGGAAAACTACAAATTGCAAAGACTTTATTGCCACCTGATAAAGACAGAATTAGCACTTCATTTTTGTTTGAACATCTACCCACTGGGTTTTAAAGAACCAATTCATCCCACACCCCACCCCCCACCCCCCAAACCATGGATTTAGGTGCCAATACCAATTCAAATCAGTGCGAAACGAGCAATTTTCTCCTCACAGGATTCAAGATGCTGTAAGCCAGTAATATTGGATTCAGCTTAACCTAATAAATTTGGTTTACCACCCAAAACAAATAACCAATGCCAAGCCCACCCAAACCCACCTAACAAAAAAAATTTGAAACATCAGCAGCTCAATTCAACTAGGAAAGCCACCAAAATAAGATGAGAGAACTTTAGAGCGACATTAAAATCAACTCAAAAATAAACATAAATATTGCTAGTCAATTCAATACCATGTTTCTAAAAGGCACTAATAGTAATAACACAATTAAAAGGAAAATGACATTAAGAGAGGTAAATTGAGACAGCCAGCCGGTACATAACCACTCTGACCTTCCCCTTAAGTAGAAATAACAATATGAAAATACCTCCCAGGTAAGAAGCAGGACTCTTCTAATGTGAGGTCATGTGCAGGATGGTTGAAAAGCTGGGGGTAGGGGGAGAGAGCCAGGACTTCTATTGCTGCGCACACTGCACTCGGGGCATCGATGGCTCATCATCCTCATCATATGCTTCCTGCTGTTGCTGCTGCTGTTTCCGCCTCATCTCCTCATCAATGTTGACATCATGCAAGGTGGTCTCCTCACACTCATCCAGCTCCATCTCTGACAATTGGCTACTAGGTTTTGGTGGTAGAATTGTCTCTAAGGAACGGCACTGGTCCGGGGATAGAATCCCAGAATCTGGGAATTCCACATTGAAATGAATGTACAGTCGGCCCTTCATAAAAGGCCTCCCATGGTGTGGCATCCCCTCATCATTAATCGCCTTGTATTGACCTGAATAGAAAAGTTTCACAACAGGTAAAGGTTGGTTCTTTATTTCAAGATGGCTTGTGTGTTCTACAAAGAAATGGAAATCAATATAATACCCGGCTTGATAACCTCGCCAGGATTCGATTTGATCAGTAATTGTCTGCCATCAAGGTGGGTCAAAGCAAATTGGAAGCCACAGAGAGCCTCCGTCAAACCAAGTGTGTGTTCGACATAGAGATCATCGTACTTTCGCTTGAACCTTGGGTGCTCCTTAAGTTGCAACACAAAAACAATGTCCCCTGTAATAGTGTCGGGCTGCAAACAATAGGCACAGAACATTAGTAACATCAGAATCAATGTACAGTTTACCATGACTCCAAGGTAATTGCCTAGGAGGAAGTTTCCATAACACTTACAGCTTCATCCGCTTCACCCTGGAATACAATTTTCTGGCCATGTTGCATTCCTTTCTCAACATGAACCTCCAGCACCTTCTTCTCCTGAGTAACCTTGTTCCCTTTGCAGTTTGGGCATCTGTCTTTCTCACTGATAACCTCACCTGCACCAAGATATGTTTAAAATGAGGATCCATTCACAATGTAGGCTGCAGCAGAACTGGCGCTCTATATAAATACCTGAGCCTCTGCATTCTGGACAAACATGCTGCATCTGTTGGATCATGCCTGGTCCAATCTGTCTGGTTGAGATCTTCATTCCTGTACCTTGGCATCCAAAACATCTTCCAGATGACCCACTCTTTGACCCTTTACTGAAACCATTTCAGATGCATATTAGAAAACAGTCCAGTATATAGATAATACGCATTCAAGTATGCCAGGATGGCAATTCAAAATCAGCAGCAATTTCTGTAGATAAAAATCAGGTGCATGAAAACATCAGAAAAATTAGAACACGAAGCCAAGAAAACGTAAACGACATCAACTTGGCAAGTACACTAAGTTAAGAATATCTAGATAATGTTAAATTGGAAGTTAGGATGGTCAAGTAGAAAAGAACATGACGCACATTAAAAGAGTAAATATGTCAATCATGCTATATGCACCCAATTCAAACTGCTTAACTTTTTAAGTCTTGCTAAAGATTCACAAACTTAAATTAGAAAATGACTCAATGATCCATCCAAAGTCCAAACTGACTAATTTTTCAAGTCTTGCTAAAGATTCTGATGCAGGTAAATGATAAATCAGCAAAAGTGGGCTTATTTAGTGGAAATAAGTCTTGGGTTGGGTTCTATACATGTTGGACCTTTGCTCCAATGGATTTTCTTTGTAATAGGCCCTTCTAATAGGCCTAAATATGGGTAAAAGGTAGGAATACGAGACTTATTTCATTAGTTTAGTTAGAATCCTTCTTGGAGTCAGTTCAGTTTATTATTTCAGTTTCCTTTACCTTATTAGTTCAGGATTGGTTTAAGCCTTCACTTTTTTGAGTTTGAATCCGTGAGTCTTCCATACAAGTTTGTCAGGAACTACATCCTTGTACACAAATTTGAGTAATGAATTTGGCTTATTCCCTTTGGTTCTGCGGTGATTCGCAATGCTCCATGCTGTAGTCATTCAGTAGGCTCCCTGGTGGTGATTCAAGGCTGAAAATCAAGGGGTGATTCCTGATCATATCTTTTTTTATCTTTTCTTTATTTTTATTCTATCCAAGTTTCAGTTTCAAAAATCCAAAAAAAACCTGTCTTTCCCAACAAATTTTAGTCTCCAACTATAGCTTAGATTTCTGCATCTCTCTTGTTTTAAAATTTAATCTCTAAGTTCTGATTTCAATTCTCTGTTCTGTTAATAATTCAAAATTTTGTGACGACGTTAAAATCTGAACTTTCCAATTAAAATCTGAAATCCTACTGCAACTAGGATCCAAACAATTTTCAGACTTCTGATTCTGTTTGGGTAAATCTGTCTCTATATTCTGTTACTATTCAATCAGTTATTAGAGCTTTGGTTTATTTCTGTTTACAGCCCCAATTCTGTCCGTTGCTTATTGCAGTTGTTGAGCTGTCCGTCCCAAACAGGATTATTCACAAGCATGAATTTGACCATTAGATTTTGATCACACTAGCAGAAATCTTCTACACTAATAAAGACCCTTTGACTCGATTATTGGCCAAAAATCATTTCCTATTGTTATTCGGTTATTAGTTCTCCTTTCATATTTGGTTGTCATTTTTCCTGCAATCCTATCGCAAGTTGATCTCCCACTGGATTTCACTGGTTCGGGATTAGCACTGCATTAGATTCACATAAACGTAAATTAGAAAAATGACTGAATGATCATCCACAATCACAGTTAGAGATTACTAGAACAATAATCAGCAACTGATCAGATGATCCATCCACAACCACCACTCAACAACAAAATTTCGACTACCTAAAAAAAGCTTGGGGCATCATGTAGAGTTCTAATCCATACGAGTGTTTTTTTTTCCCACCCATATCAAACTCCATACAGTATTGCCTCCACTAACATATGCCCTTCAGTTTTAAAGTACGTATTCATTACAAAACACTACAGAAGCTCCTGTTCATTTCATTCACCCTGCTCTCATTTTACAGACAACATCCTTTTAGAATTCCCTCTACATTCCAATATGGAACAATCTTTCTAGCTAGCCCTCTATCCTACCAACTTATTACCACCTTTTGAGATGGCTTTTCTTTTATAAGCCAGATCTAGTGTAAATTTCCGTGGTCAACATAAAATAACTCAACATCAGTAATCTTCTATTAATCTATTCGCAAAGAAGTCAATGAATAGAAACCAATGACGTTTAAGAGGAAAACACATGAATCACTAGTTCACTACACATAAAACAGGAACAAATGATAAGCCTCCCACTTGTGCTCCATCATAACTTCAGAACCATTTATATAAATCTACTCCACTCTGTATACATAATGCTGCTAATGCATCCTCAAACAATGAACTAATTTTCATGCAGAACCATACTTGATCAGACATTCACATCCACCATCACACCTGCCAGAAAATGCTAATAATAGCAAATGGATAGAAGTAATACCCTTTACATTTTGGGCAGAGTACATTTCTCGACAGAGAAAGCTTCTTAGATGTTCCATTGTACAAGTCCTCTAGAGAAACCTTCAAGGTATGGACTACATCTTCACCTTGTTTCTGTCTTCTGCCTCTTGAGCTACCACCACCTACAAATTTTAAATAGCGAAAAAAGGAAGAAGGAAATCCATAAAATATCCTTCGCAGGTAGAAAAAATACACAACTAGCACATAGTTGATAGATAAAACGAAATGCAGAAATGCCTTACCACCAAAAGCTCCTCCACCAAAGAATGATTCGAATATATCAAAAGGATTGTGAGAGGCACCACCTCCTCCCATTCCTTCCTTGAGTGCATCTTCACCATATTGGTCATAGATTTCTCTTTTCTCAGGATCACTAAGAACTTCGTAAGCCTGAGCCAACTCCTTGAACTGATTCCAAAACCAATGCACAATCAATAAATATAAAGAACCTATTTACAAAATTCCTCCAACTAAAATCCCAACTTCTGCATAAGAAGTTGCAATAAAATTTCGTATTTGGCCTTGGACAATATGTATTAGTATCAAACTTACAACTTTGGGAACCAAACAAGAAAACACACTTTGGTAATGTGCAAACACAACTATGAGAATATTGCAGTCAAACAAACAAACATCAGTTTATGAAAATAAAGAAATGGAAAGAATCAGTTTAAAAGAAGTACAGGTTTATGTAAACACATAAAATATATATAATACATGCCAACTTCTCTTTGATGTAGACCAAAGCTTGAAGAAGAGAAAAACAAGAGTCACAAAACCCTGTTCACGTGAACAGTAAAACACGTTACTATTCATGTGACACTGTTCACATGAACAGTAGTTTTGAGTCAATATCTTCTATTCTTATCTAGTTTACTTTAGTTAGCTTCTATTTTCTTAGTGCGCAAGTTAATCAAGTTAGTTTCCTATTTTGTTAGTCAAAAAAGTTTCTATTTTGTAACTTAAGTTAGTTCCATTTTATGTTCAGTTGTTAGTTTTTAATTTTGTTGTTAAGCTCGGTTAGCAAGTTAGATACAAATTAGAGAGTCTTATTTCAGTCCATTAGTTTCCTTTTTTGTTATTTCTTTGTGTCCAAGTTTTGTAGGGCTATTTAAAGCCCATTGATCATGATGAAAATAACAGATTAAAGTTTGTGAAAATTGAGTGTTTACTCATGGCTGAGATAGCTATTACCTTGAGGGGTGAGATACCCAAAAACCTGAGGGGTGAGAAGTCCATTCACTAATTCTTCTTCCCCCTTCTCAATCCCACCATCGAATTCTCTTTCTTTTCTCATTTTCTTTTTATTTGTTTGCTGTGAGAGAGTGTTTGAGTGATCAAAGCAAGTTTGTTGAATCCTAGAAGCACCACCGAAAGGCCAATTTGAAGGCCTATAGCTGCTGTTCTGCAGAACTTCCATAAGTTTCTTAATTCATGTCAACAACATAACTCTCAATTCAGCCATCAGAATTGTCTCATCTTTTGATGGTTTGTTAACCCATACAAGACCTTCATCTACTCCAGTTTTAAGCTCATCTGAGCCACGGTTTGTGAGTTCTCGAATTTCTCTCTATTCAGCCAGATTTTGAGATCCTGCGTGGGATTAGGACCACTTGTGATTCTAGTCTTACATTACTCTTTCTAAGACAATACTACAAAATAAGAGGGTAATCTGAGAAAACTCCTAAGCAGGTAAAATGAAATAAAAAAGTATCCAAGACACATTGCAATACTGCATGGTGTATTAAACACATTAAACAGGTGGCAAGCATCAACACTAAAAAGCATTTGAACAAATAATGGACCGAAAATTAAGTCACCTACTTCCTATTAATATGTGTTAACTTGAAGCACATTTGTTCTGATTTCCATAGATCAGATAATAAGTTCCGACCTATAGCACCACAACATCAACAGTTTTCTTTTAGCCTATTACACCACACAGAGGACGAGAGTACATTTTCCAGGCTTGGATTACTTCCAATTAAGAATTATTTACGAATCTGAAATTTATAACCATGTTTAGAGGAGTTACTGCTACGTCAAAGGATCATGCATCACTCATCAGTTCTAGACACTACAGTACCAGAATGTGGCTGATGGCCAGAGACCTTAGCTAAGACAATATTCATGAACCTTTAGGAATGCCAGCTCAAGCATGTCTCCCAAACTGTACTTGAATGCAAAACCATAGAATTGCATGTGCACCGCAGAGGGAAGATCCAGAAAAGACTGCAGTCTATAACCAGAGATGTAGGAAAGCTCCACATTAAATGGAAAGGCATTTCTTTTCCTCCTTTATTAATTTTTGGTAATAAATATGAGCTGTTCACATCTCTGTACTCAAACCCCTAACATTTAAAAATACCATCGTCCCTTCTCATGGGGTATTCAACATTTGTTACCTGTTCTGGCAACCATACTTAAGAACTAAATCAAATGGTTAACAGATCCCACCAGAAGCCATTGGTCGGTGCAATGGTAGAAGCTTGAATGCTAACATAAAGGTGCAAGTTCGAATTTAAGAGTGGCCACTTTGTGCAAAAGATGCAAAAGGTTAGACAACCACTAATACACACAATCCTCAAACTCTATGAGAGCAGAACTCCTGACATATTATGTCCCTTTAATAGATCCCACAGAAGATTGAAGATTATTAATGTCTTCATGAATACATAACTCATTATTAATGTCTTCATAAATGCATAACTCACATTAGCTGCAGAGAAGCCCATACTGAAATTCAAACTCAAGAAGAATCCTGCTGAAGTTAGATAAGAGGCTAGGGAGAAAGACTCACTTTCTCAGGGTCACCACCTTTGTCGGGATGATTCTTTATGGCAGCTTTCCTATATGCCTTTTTGAGCTCATCTTGACTTGCACTTTTTGCAACACCTAGAATCTCATAGTATTTGGTGTTATCACTCTTCTTAGGAGCACGGCCAAACATGATTGCAGCACTTCAACACACCACAACCCAGAAATTAAAAACAACGTCACTGCTGATTCTGAGCTCCAACATACAAAAGAAGAATAAAAGGGAAGAGTGAATAAAAATAATAAAGTATCTGCACGCACACACGCACAACATAGTCGAAATTATCATTATTTGATGATGAAAGGAAGAAAAAGAAAAAGAGAGAATCTTTGCATAGGAAAATCAAACTAACACATTCTCACGTTATGGATATACCCAAACACAAAGGCACTTAACAAACATCAAGTACTGCCAGCAAACAATAGGCACAAATTAATCATGGAAATAGATAGCCAAAAAATTACTCCTTTGTGGAAATGAATGCCGTAATCTTCTGCCTCGATGGAAAGAGAACATCAGAGCTACTAAGATCTAGGAATTAGCAAAATAACTCTGTTCATCAACTTAAAATCGGGAGAAGACGAACCACAATCATGGGCAAGAGAAAGACACAGTATGGTTAGTGCCCATATCAGATACAAATAGATCGAAATATCCAATCCTTCAAACAAACTTCCAATTAAGGAAACTAAGCACATAAGGAGAACAAAAGGATGCTTGTGTATACGCGAGAGCAACCCTAGAGCACCATCATCATCAATAAAACGCACCTTTACCAAAACCCACAAGAAATAAAAAATTTAACAAGTAACAATAAGCAAACTCAAAATCGAAATCAATATGAGTAACAAAATTCACACATATTGGCTCATAACAAGAATCAGACATAAAAGAAACCAAAAAATCCACCGAACAACGTAACAGAAAACCTAATCGAAAATCAATTTCTGTGATTTTTGGTTTCATCGGATCGAAAGAACATAAATCAGATCCTTGAAAAGAAAATAGAGAGAAAGAGATAGAGATCTTACAGGTTCTTTGTTGAAGAGAGCGGGAAGCAAAGCAGCAGAGAGAGAGATCGAAGGAGGGTCTCGTCTCCCCTAATGCTTCGCAGAGGGGTTTACCGCCTTTGTTGACGGTCTACTTATTCTGATAGCTGAGGGAAATAATATCTATTTTAATTTTTTTAAATTAAAAAACGAAAAGGATACTAGTAGGGCAGTTCGGGCAGACTTTTCAGTGAATCGTGACCGTCCGTATTTGATAACCGACGGTAATAGATGGAGTTAGGAAGTGCCAGTTACTGTGTGTGGTTGAGTGTGTTTAGTGGTCTTTGATGGTTCCGTCAGACCGGAGCACTAGCCACGTCATTACTTGTTATTAGGAAATTACAACTAGGCTCCTTGCTTCTTTTCATATTTCAGATAACTCCTTCATTAAAAGTTGACTGGAAACGAATTCCAAAGTGAAAATCTTGTAGTCACCATCTCTGGTGCCAATTGATAACTAACAATGGCTCTCATTCTGTCACTTGGAATCCTTGGATATCTAGGAACTACTCTGGATTTTGCATGTTAAATTTTAATCTCAAGTTTAATTATTTTTTTCGATTCGTAAAATTAAAGGTGTTAA
The DNA here is from genome assembly GCF_013358625.1 of Macadamia integrifolia. Classification (NCBI taxonomy): domain Eukaryota; kingdom Viridiplantae; phylum Streptophyta; class Magnoliopsida; order Proteales; family Proteaceae; genus Macadamia; species Macadamia integrifolia. The sequence goes on along the minus strand of NC_056564.1, from coordinate 31,596,562 downwards.
AATCAAATCGGGATTATTTGTCGAAATTAAATCAAATTTTTAACATTGAAATCATTCAATTAATGGTTCGTTTTTTATTTTAAAATCGATATTGTTTAGTTAAACGGTTTAAACAAAATCAAACCATTTAAGTAAATCGTTTAAATTCGATTACAATATACGTAATAGGTTAACTCATTCAGAGTTAAAATAAACAAATTCTACTAAAATTTAAAAGACATTCAAAAGTTTTAAATAAAAAAGTAAAACATAAAAACAACTATAACCTTATATAATAAAGAATTCAGTTCAATGTTAAGTTTATATCTATTTCAATAAAAATTTAACAGAGAAATAAGTCATTTGAATCAAAAAATAAAAAACCTACAAAACCTTTTAAAACTGAAATCGAACCTTTTAATCCGAAATCATTTATTAAATAGTTTATTTTAATTTTATCTAAAAGATTTTGCCTTGAACTGAATTGAGTTGTTTACACTGAAATTGAACCGTTCAACACCCTTATATGTAATGACTTATATTCCCATGTATGTCATTCATAAATCAGAACTACACACCCTTATTGTAGTTCTAAATTCTTAATGGTTTGCTTCATGAAATGGATAGCGCTGATAGGATTAAACTGATCAAAAAGATCGATCAAACTTCATCGGTTTGTTATTGGTATTGGTTTTTATAAACTATTAAAAATCGAAACCAACTAGGCGAACAAAACCAAAAATGATAAAATCCAAGGGAAAAAAGGCCCCAACAAAATTGATAAAAATCAATATCTTTTATTTTAAAAATTTTATATGAAAATATGAGATCGAACCAATAACATACCAAGAATGGATTGGCCAATGAAACCAATAACGGATCAAAACTCCTGATTTGATTTTTGCGCAGTAAACACTTTATTGGTCCATGTTCAATTTGGTCGGTATATACAAAAAATCAGAGGGAAGGAGGGGAACAACAGAAACTAGACCAAACAAACTGCTTGACACTCCTATTTACATGTAAATAAGGAACCGTGCAGTCTTTGTCAACAAATTTAAGTTCTATCTATCCGAGTTACCATGTGACAAAAACGATATGTAATTACAAAAGTTTAATGTCACCAATTTATAACAAATTGAACTCAATCTAAATATTGAAATTCATCATTCATCCTATTCAAATAGAGCTAGAATATCACCCCCCCCCTAAAAAAAAAAAAAGGGTAAACAACTCCCAAGGCTAGTGTTCTCTTCCTTGGTGAAGCAAAAATATTAGCACTTCGTAGTCAATCTATATGATGATAAGCGTGGTGAGCCCTAGTTGCTTGGCTTTTTGAAGGCCTTCGAGTAATCCTATTGCCTTGGACTTTTGCGCACTCCCTACAAAATCATAATTTAGAGTTGCATTTACAAGACATTTATCCACTCTTACAACCGAAGCCCAACCAATTTTCCTTGAAATATGTGAGAGAAGCTTCCATCACAACCGTATTGATATTATTAAGTAAGAACTTTCGATATTCTACCCAATATGAAAAAAAGAGGTTATAGTCACCCAGAGCAGAGCTTGAGCTAGGTTCAAATCCTTAACCCAGTTGTTGATATTGGATATAATTTGATTAGGATCAGGAAGCTTATTAGTGATAATGCATAGATTCCTAGATTACCATGTAAAGTAGCAATGTAAAAGCCATCATGGAGATAAAAAAAAGGATGAATTAGCTTTAGAAGCACTCTCCTGGACAAAAATTCCAAAATATCTTTGAGAGAAGGATCACAGCAAAGGTTAATCAGTTCTCAGCCCTAATAACCTTGCTGCCAACTCCATTTAGAGAATGGGCAAGGTTTCTCTAGTAGATCCACATAAGGGACAAAGGTCACCAATCAATTAAAAAAAAAGTTATTTATTTATTTATTTATTATTATTATTTAACTTAGGTCGGTTATGAAGATAGCAACTTCCAAGAGAAGGATTCAATGACCAATATTCTAAGTTTCTAATTTTGAATCATAATCCGAATTAGGTCAAATGATTCTAATTTTCTTTCCATTTTAAATCACTTGACCTGTCTAAAAGCAAGCCGATTCCTTACTTTGTGCAACATTTTCTGAAATAATAATAATAATAATAAAAACTATTAAAAATAACTAAAAGTTGAGGTTGGGCATCCCCACTAGTTTTCTTAGAGCTAGCTAGTGGCTCAAGTGCTCAATCAATAGGGGGTTGAGATGGGAGGAGGGGTAGGGACATTTTTCCAAGGGGGATGAGAGATGAGACACAATGTTATATTCTCTTTGACCAAAAAATGAATTCCATGTTGAGCATTTTCTTCAATATTCATAGATACACATTGTGAATCTAACAAACCGTTATATAGCTAGTGTAGGCATCAGTTATTTGTACACCAAGTTTTATTAAGTCAAATTGCACCAATATGGAGCTCCTAGGTATTGTAACCAAAATAATTATTAAAGAGTTCTTTTGCATAAACAATTGACGATGACTCATATAAGACTCTCAATATGATATGATATATCCACCACAAAAACAATATGAGTGCTCATATTTATATTTGAAATAAATCACACTCTGAAAATATATAATTTGACAACCATAAGAATAGTATGCCCAATATTATCCATAGTCAGTGAACACTTTAAGATATGACCTTAGTACAATACATCTCAAATAAAATAGAAATGCAAATTAATCAAAATTATGAAAAGAATTTCTCACGTTGCCGAGGTGCAATTTCCTTCTTATATAGCTTTTTTTTTTTTCCCCTCTCTCCTACTCTAAATAGGTAACTCACATTTTTTTTTTTTTTTTTTTTTTTTTTTTTTAAGGAAAAAATGGTGCTCCACGATAGTGATCAAAGCCCCCAGGACAAGCCCCCATTCGGCAAGCAACTCTTCCGCATGACCAATGGGCGATAGTGGGCATGCCAAGACTCGAACCCACAACCAGCCGACTCGAGCGGTGATAGGTTGAGGGCATTTTCACCACTAGGCTTCTAACTCCATTGGTATAGGTAACTCACATATAAATGATACTTTTTTCAAGACAACCATTGATGTGTCATGTAGATTCCTCCCAAACTGGCAACATAGGAAATCCTATCATTTAAATTGAAAATACTTTAATTTTGGTTTAATGGAAACAAACATCCAACAACTCTCTCCCTCCCTTCCTCCCTCTTACCCTGCCCCCCATCCCTGCACATACAGTTTCTATATATATATATATAGAGAGAGAGAGAGAGAGTTGGGCAGTCAACTCAAGAAAAGTAATACAGATAAATGACTGTTGCAAAGATGAGGATGTTAAAATAGATCTACGACAAAACTATGAGAGATAGGGTAGGAGGAACGATCAGGTTTGAGCTAATTTGGGAGTTACACCATTACACCAACTGAGAACAAACTTCGAGAAAGTCGTTTAAGGTGGTGTGGGCATGTTCAACAGAAGCCTTAATTGTGATGCCCCAATAAAAATGAGTGATCAGATCTAATGGAAGGAGCTACAAAAGCTTAATATTGACTCTAGTATGACTGTTACTAGAGTTGTTTGGAGGACAAAGATTAATGTAGTAGATTACTAGTAAGTGGGATGTTCCTACAGTGTAACCTTGACTCTTTCTCTATCATTTTCGTACTTTTTCTTACTTTATCTATTTTACCTTATCTGAATTCATGTAGCTGACTCCATTTAGTAGACTTAGGCACCATTTGGCAAAGTTCCATTTCTACAGTTTATACGTTTTCTTGTTCCCAGAAACGGAGAAATAACATAAAAAATGTTTGATAAAGTTATTCCGTTTTACCAATTTCTAGAAACATAAATCAAAATTTATGCCTATTTACAATTCTAGAAACGACTTTGACAAAACAAGTTCAACTTGTTTCATCATTTCTAGAAACGAATTTGAGAGAAAAAAAAAAGAGGTTTTTGTACCCGATAAATCCCTCAACTATTTAAACCTAAAGGAGACAACTGAACCCTCTCTCCCTTTTGGGCATCCAATGATACTATTGGGTTTTTAGTGACATTATGTTTGTAAAAGACGTTTCGAGAAACAGGTTTATTAAACATCAAAAAATCTATTTTTATTTTCAGAAACGTGAAAAGTCGACCATTTAATAGAAACGTTATCAAACAATGCCTTAGTTGTTGGAGAGAGAACAAAATTTTCTTAGTAGGATGCAGGCAATAAAACATGCAAAAATAATGCAAAAGCAAAAAACAAATTCACCATATTTATAGTTTTCAAGTCTATCAGATTCATATTTCTACCCGAAAAAATAAGTCTTTTGTCAGATTCATACGGAATTAGATGAAAGTGACATGTTTGGCTGTTTCGTTGTTACTTGTATCATGGATGGTCATGACCGATTCAAAAAGTATACACTTTACAGTCCAAACACAGATTTAAAGAGTCATTTTCTAGTTGATTTGAATACCCACTAACATATTTAATTCAACATTCAACTAAAGTAGGCATGGTGGGTTATAAATCGATTTAAAGATACAAGTATAGATTTAGTCAAGAGTTTGACATGTGATGCATGAATATTTGAAGGGGAGTCACGTTTAGTATTCTTACTGTTAAAAATGAGAAAAGGCTGAATATGCTAGCGGTTAGAGAACACATTCAACATTACACGATTTAACTCACTTACTTAAGCCCTTGTAGCTAACACCTCTGTGTCTTAAAAAAATCCTACAGATGTAGAAGAGTTCATAGTCATAATATCATTCAGTAACAAAAACATAAATATCCCGAGTCCAATTTTGTTTGTTTCCTTGCCTCAGTCAGTCCATCGCCTGCCTCTTCCAATCCTTGCCTTTTGCCTCATGAAAAATTTAAAATATCATATCATACAATTAAGATAGAACTCCGAAACAAGGGAAAGAAAATGGGTTTACTAGAGAGAGATGGTGCTAGTGTCGCATCTAGCACCTTAGCACCATCACCTCTTTTGCCTCTCATGTACAAAATTGTTTTATTTCGCCTCATCAGTGTGTTCTCTTATGCCATTCCTCAAGAGCCCTCTTTTTTTTTTTTCTTCTTCCTGATATTGTATTATGGGGAAAAAAAAATACCCCATGCCATCATTGAGAGTATGCATTTGTTAGGAGGAGATTATCTGTAGGGCCCTCAGTTATTTTGTGGATTTCAGCCAAGCCACGACTCCTTTCAGCCGGCTGGTGCAGTCCTCCTCCTCCATCATGCATGTTGTAATTGGTCTTGCCCTCCATACTAGCTTTATCAAAGTGAACTCAGGCGATTATGTTCTTTGGAATCACCATCGGACTAGCATTGGCTTTGCTGCTCGCAATTCTTTGGGGGATATTCTGGTTGCTTCTGCTAAGGAAATTGCCTCTACTTCCCATTTTGTTGAATCCATTGTCCTCCGCTCGGCTGTGCATAGGGCTATCGTTGAAGTCTAGCTCTCCATTATCTTCGAGAGCAATTTCCAACAGTCGATTGACTATGTTAGCTCAAAGCTCTCAATGCTAAAATTTTCTCGGTTGTGGCTGACATCATCCACCTTTCTTCTTCGTTTGAGGAGTGCATCTTCCATTTTAGTCGTCGTGTAATAAATCATGTTGCTCACTTCCTCTTCTGCAAGGTTCTCTTTTCTCTTATCGTAATTGAGTTCTCTTGTAATAATCCTTGCCTTAATTCTGTTTTGCTCAAGGAGATTTCCTTTATAAATGATACTTTTATGGGTCCTTGTTGCTGATTCCATCAAGTTGGGATAAGGTTATGATTGTTATTGTTGTTTGAATGATGATTTCTCTAACAAAAAAAAAAGCATTTTCATTATCTCTCACGCCCTTGAAATTTGGGCTGTGGGGTGAGAGATTTCCAAACACTGGCGGCATTATAAAACTCTTGTGTTTAATATGGCAAAAATGTCGAGGGAAGGGGCCATAGAGGCAAGTGGGGGGAGTGGGGTCTACTACGGACACTTTTCTTGTTTTCGATACGATAGAGGCAAGCAGGTGGCCGGATCGGTTGAAATGAGCTCAACTAACTCAAACTGTGAAACCTCGGCTTCTTATCTCTCTGCACTAACTGGGTCTCTGCTGTGTGTGTAAAATGCTGACGAATTCGTGGGATTACTGGGTCGAGGAGGCTCTTTCAAGACTTGAATCACAAAAGGTTCTTCGATCTCTCAGACCCATTTCGCTCTCCAGGTTTGAATCTAAATCATATGAGAACGAAGTCAAGAATTTTGTAGATTCAGAAGAGTTCCAAACTTTTGATGGGTTGCGTTCATGGGATCGAGCTTCCGTGGAGGTTGAGATTGCAGAACCCACATTTCAGAAGTGGGTAGATGACGTTCCTAGTTCTGGTGAGAACTTATAGCTTTTACTTGATTCTTGCTTGGTTTTTGATGACTATGGTCTGCTGTTTCATTTCCAATTATACAACCCTAAGTTTTGTGTATTTCAATTATATCGTGAAGAACAATAGTCATGGAAGGAAACAGTGGATACGCTGAGTGTTCAGAACTTATTTTATTTGCTAAAAGTATTTCTGTTAATTGCTTGCTCATATATTGAAGTTTTAACATGAAGAAGTCCTTTTTTTTTTTCCTTTGAATGTGCTCTTAAGAGTTATGGATTAGTAACTGAAGGGAATTGCAGGTTCTCACATATGTACTAAGAATACAATAAATGTCGCAGACTAATGTTTCAAATTTACAACCGATTAACTTTTGGTAGGTAGAATGAGTTACTACTTATGCTCTTATTGGGTGCTTTATCATAATGTCTCCTTGTAATGCATACCCCACCCCATTTTTATTGGTTTGGAATTGAAATTGTGATCTAAAAGGAATACTCGTATCATCAATTTCCTGGTCAGTTTCTCTCTCTCTCTGAACTTTCTGTACTTTATTATGCATATTTTACTTGTATGTCTATCGTACTATAATTTTCTTGTATCAGGCAGGAAGTGAGAACAAAAACAACTACTTGTGCTTTTACAATGGTTTAAATAGTTGTTGCATCATTATGTCTCAACTCCAAGTGCGATGTGTGAAATAAAATCTTCACTGATTATATGTGAATTTTTCTTTCCTCTGAATAAATTTTTGGTGAATGTCAAGTGGATTTCCCTCTAGTAGCTTCAATGGGATGTTCCAACTTATAATAAGACACACCACCATTCTCTGACATACCCGAGGATTTCATACTTCCCACTAGTTGCTCATAATGCCCAACAGTGAAACAGGTTGCTCTTTTTCTGTGAGATTCATACAATACTCCTTAACTTCTCTCAGGAAAAAAAAAAAAAAATTGTACATGTTCCACCACTTGTTGCATATTGATTTGTGATTTGTTTGTTCCTATAGGAGATGAAGTTATCAATAGAGATGACAATGTGGATGTACACCCCGGGGTCTGCCCTCAGAAATCCAACAAATTACTTCTCTTCTCCGGAAATGATTACTTGGGCTTGAGTTCTCATCCAACTGTTCGGAAGGCTGCTGCAAAGGTGCACATAGTAGCCCATTGTAAATTCTTATTTTTGCCTCTCCCAAAGATGAGTTACCTGTACTCCTTTTGCTCAAACCTTTTTGAACGCTCATTCAATTCAGGCAGCACTAGAACATGGAATGGGCCCAAGAGGCTCTGCTTTGATATGTGGCTACACCAATTACCATAGGCTACTAGAGTCATGCTTGGCAGATTTGAAGAAGAAAGAGGTACTGTATAAAATTGGCTTCTTTTGCATTTCAGTTGAACTGAATTTTCCATGCAAATTATTCTTCCTAAGATATTTACTCATCCTTGGTAATGCCGTAGTTAGTTCACTGGATTCAACCTGATGAGGAACACATGTGATAATTAATCCTTTGTTAATTTTTCCCTTCTCAATTCTTCAATGGGTTTATTTTTGTGAAGGTTAAAATTGTTATTATTGTTGGCCTACTAGACTTTGTTGCATGTATTCTTCTAAAGGGCAGAGTACCAGTATTGACTTTGTTGAATTTTGAATACTTATACTTTCTTCAATCCTGGTTTAACATTTCAGAATTTTCTTTAGTTCTGCCTCTGAGTTGTCAATGGTAGTTTAGCTTCAAAATCTTTTCTTATACAAGTTATTATCAGGAAATATACGATTAAAATGAATTTTTTTGTCACATTTTACACTTACATGAATTATCACGTTGAAATATTTAATCATTTCATCCCTCTACAAAATATTTGCTGAATCCCTGAATCTCATATTTAATACATGTTGGATACACGTTTGATGCTTTTATGCATGTCTCAACGGTACAGCTGATATATGAACTTCCTTATGCTGCATCATGTCTGAAATTTCTAAAATGACCAAGTTTTTCTTGGCTTTGGAAATGTGCATCCTGTAGAGTAGTTCATTCCCCAGTGAAGAACATGGCCTCTAAAAATACAAGCTATGAGTTTTTAAGCTTTTTCGAAAAAAAAATTCTTCTCGCTAATTGAAAGGTGATTGCCTTAAAAGTTGTTGGCTAGGAACTTCCTCTTTGTCTTGGCATTCAGTCTCTTTGTCAAAAGATCTAACTATTATCTCTGGCAATTCTAGTTAATATAGTTGTGTAGGTTTCCAAACAAATTTAGTAGGATTATTGGAACAGGTTTCCACGCAACATTGAAAAGTGAAATGGAAATACAAATGGAGATGCAATTTTTTTTTTAATTTTTAATTTTATATGTTTTATTATTATTATTATTATTATTATTATTATTTTTTAAATAAATATGGATGGAAGGTAAAATGAGATAAACAAATAAAGACTTGTCCACATAACACCAAACTTTTCGGCCAATTGCTATTCAGAGGTTAATGAATGGGGTGGCTGGAGGGAGAATGAATTTGTAACAGTTTCAGATCCAAAAAAACTAACAATAATGATGCGTAAAAAAAGAGAGAATAAGAGAGAATAAAGAGAATCAATAGAAGAAGAAGAAAGAATAGAAGGTAGCGAAGGAGAGTGTTATTGATTGGAGAGAGTGGTGTTAATTTCCTACTGGTAATAGTTTGCATTTATTTATAATAAAGATAAGTAATTAGAGCACTGCTCTTATTACTTAATTTACCCACTTATATGACCTAATAAGCAAGGGTATACGTAGTTACCAAGTTCTACTAGATATCAGCATGACTTAGAAGATAAGGGGGAAAGACGATTCACTATCCTGTAACAATTATAACTTCAAATTCTAATGGAAGTAGGACTGATAAAGATTAATAATGGTTGTAACCTAGTGCAAGTCCCTCCTTTGCAGGATCATGGAAAGGGTGTACTGGAGTTGGTCCTAAACTTTGGAACTCTTTTGCACCAAGTTGCAGGCTTGCAGCCCTCAGACTTGAACAACATCTTTACGCTGGCAGCCTGAGCTTTTATCATCACTCCAAGCAATGACAGTCAATAGGACTAACTATGGCTAAAAGGAGGAATTAAATAACTACTAACACAAACCCTTAATCAAATCATGATAGAAGCTATAACGAAAAATAAATAAAAGGATACTAAAAGAGAGGCCCCCGATAGATCAGCTAACCTGATTACTTGAGTAGTTCCCCATGAATTAGTGAGGGACTGTCAAACCCTTCTGTTGGGCTTCCTAAGCCCACTGAGGGGGAAGAACCTGAGTGGATATGTATCGGTCAGTATTATTAAAGGAGCATCCACTTCACTGATCAGGGGAAAAAACTAAATATCCAACTTTGGTACTGTGCTACTTATAAAAAATAAAATAAAATAAAATAAAACTTTGGGACTAGGCAGATGACCTAGTCATTGCACTTTGTTATCTTCACAATAAGGACATTGGTTTGCAATGTGTAATTGGATTCATTGATATTTACATTAAATATTTTAATGGTTGGTTCCCTGGAGATTTTCTAGATTCAGGGTGAAACATGGTACAGAGGGATTTAAATGGTTGCGAACCCTTGTAAACTGTTAATCTGGCCTCCCTCCTCTGTGGCATTTCTGGGACTTGTACCAAAAAAGTAATGATTTTTTTTGTTATGGTAATGCTCCAGGATTGCCTTCTCTGCCCTACAGGCTTCGCAGCGAACATGGCTGTAATGGTTACAATTGGAAGTGTTGGTTCTCTCCCATCTTCTGGGAGGAAACCATTGAAGGATGAAAGGGTAGCCATCTTTTCTGATGCTCTGAATCATGCATCTATTATTGATGGTATTCGGCTAGCTGAGAGGCAAGGAGCAGTAGAGGTCTTTGTGTATAGACATTGTGACATGTCCCATCTTAATGCTCTCTTGTAAGTTTCTTGCTCTTATTTGCATTTCCTCTTTGATTGACTTTATCCAGTTTTCTGACACCTAGTCATACATTTGGTATTTGACAGATCAAGTTGCTTGATGAAGAAAAAAGTTGTTGTGAGTGATAGGTAAGTCAACATTGTTATGACCCTTTCTTGCACTTTCTTTTCGTGCCAATTTTACTAGATGAATACTTGATTTGTGTTGGGTGGATGATAGTAGCCTGTGGATCCAACCTCTGCCATAAATATTATCAATTTTAGTGCATGTTAGAGATCTGTCTGTTTATCCTATGACAGACTTACCATTAAAAATTGTGGCAAAGAGATTTCCTTGGCTGAAATTTGTCACAGTGGCCACTGGCCAGTGGGTCATCCTAAAGAGTTGCAAAAATGTGGTGAATGGCTGAAAGTGAATGAACGATAAAAGAAGAAGATAAAAGCTGGTGTTTCCTGCATGGCCCAAATATCTGCAATGTGGTAGCTTGGATGAGGTCCAAACTGTTTGGATTCTTGATCCCAAGATCTCCTGCTCTCATGTCAAATATCAGCCCATACATGGTTGTCTCTGTGAAAGAAAGGTCCAAAATTCCCGAACTACCAAAAGGTGCTGCACACTAGAGCATAGAGTGCCAGGAGGGTGTGCCTGCCAACTCAAGCATGAATGCTGATACGAAGGAGGGTAATTTGAAGTCTCATGTGTTCAATAAATACAACCTGATGAATTATGATTTAAGAGATGAAATATGGCCCTTACAGCCTTGCTAGAGTGAATTTGCAGAAACATCCATGGGGATATCTTCTGCATTGAAAGAAAATAAGGCTGCAGCTGTTCCTTTGAGTCCATCCCAAGATCAGCCATGAGGTGGCTTGATTTAGGAGAAACTATATGTACGTAGGAGTATTTTTCCCCCTCCAGTGTTTTTGCCTTTTGGGTTTAATGCGGTTGTCCAACTCCCTGGGTGCTCCCTCCCTTGTTGTTCCTCTCTTCTTCTTCTTTGCTTTAAAATTCATTTAACTATAAAAAAGCAAAAGAACAAGAAAAAAGTGAGGGGGGAAAATAAGAGGGAAGGAATGGCCTAAAAGGGTGGACAGGACAGGTTATAGCAACAGATTACAGATGACTTTATTTCGGTTTGCAATTATTAAGGAAGTTCACAGCTTTAAGAAACATTAGGTGAAGTAGACGAACAACATTGTCTGTCTGAGAACTTTGGCAAGTTTGATAATAGGAGGCTTAAAAAAGGATGTTGTGTCACAGGATGTGCCTTACATCTTTCAAAAGCTGATATGTCTGCATTAAAAGAGCTCCATGGATTAGGTTCAATTTTATTACTGTAGCTCCAGAATGTTTCAGTTATGCTTTGACCTATCATCTGGATATACCAAGAGAGATGTGCAGTCTAATGAGGCTACTACGAAATATTTACTCATGGATGGGGTCACTTGATTCGATAGAAGTTGATATAATTATAGAATTTATAGTAATATTTAGCAGATGATAAGTTTGAATTGGCTTACAGCTGAATTAAATATCAATTATGCATTTTGAAGTTAAAAATTATGAGATTATTGATCTTAAATTTATACTTGACAGTATTTCCATGCATAAATTATTGCTGCTATTCCCTTGCAGCTTGTTTAGTATGGATGGAGATTTTGCACCAATGGTCAAGCTTGCAGAGCTTCGCAAGAGGCATGGATTTTTATTAGTTCTTGATGATGTAAGTGCGATTTCTGTATCCATATGGAAGATGTTCTGGCTTATCATTTTTTTTTCTGGGTTGGGGGTGGGGGAGGTTGCATTTAGACGAGGGTGGGCAATAACAAGTAGTTCTCACAGCCATGTCATACATGAAACATGCATCCAGTGGAGTTTATCATTAAATGGACGGCACTGAGAAGATTTCTTGGGCCAAGAGGTTGACCTCTTGGGATGATACTTATGATCCCTAGCATTCCTACACAACAACAATAATTCAACCTTATCCCAACTAAATGGGGTTGGCTACATGGATCCTATTTCTCCAATCAGTTATATTCAAAGCCATATAAGATTTCAATCATAAGTTATACATGTCCTTACTACTTCTATGCTTATTTTAGACCTACCTTTAGCTCTTTTAGCTCCTTCAATTTGCAATAAATAACTTCTCCGTACTGGAGCATTCAAAGGCCTCGTTGCACTTATGCGTGCTACCTCAGATGAGTTTCTCACAACTTATCATGAATAGGGGCAAATGCCCAAGTTTGCTCTAATTTGTTCATTCTTCATTTTATCCTTTTTAGTTTTACCACTCATCCATTGCAACATCCTCATTTCTGCCATATTAAGTTTGTTTAATTGTTTTTCTTTACTGCCCAACATTCAGCCCCATACGCCATTGATGGTTGTATAACAATTCTATAGGATTTTCCTTTGAAACGTTTTTGTTCTCTTAAACATGCCAAATTAGCTATCTGGAACTCTGTTGTAGGATTTTTTTAAATCAATAAAGAGTAAAGACCATATGAAGATCTTTCTTATATGCTCTGAATCTTTCCATCAGTCTCCTAAGCAAATTAATAGCTTCTATGGTTGACTTCCTTGGCATAAAACCAAATTGGTCATTTGAAACATTAGATTCTTGTCTTAGAATTACTTTTGCCCATAATTTCATAGTATGGCTCATGAGTTTAATTCCTCTATAATTATTATAGCTTTGAATATCTTCTACAATGCTTCTTCTCCATTCATCTAGCATTTTCATTGTGCTCACAATAGTATTAAATAATCTAGTTAGTCACGATAACACACAAATTCCTAGACTCTTCCAAACCTTTATTGGGATATCATCTGGGCCTACTACTTTACCTATTTTCATCTATTTTGATGCTTCTTTTACTTTAGGCACCTTAATTTTCCGTATATATTTTAAGATTTGTAGTTCCTTGATGGTTATAACAACCTTCTATGATACTAGTATTATTTTCATTTAGTAAACTATAGAAATATTTAGTCCACCTCTCTTTAATCTCCTCATTGTTTATTAAAGTATTACCATCCCCACTTTTATTACATCTAATATGGTTGAAATCTTTATTTTCCTTTTTCCCTCAGTTTGACTAGTTTATAGATACCTTGTTCCCCTTTCTTGGTGCCTAATTTGTTATAAAGATCCTCATATTTCGTAGCCCCGTGCTTTCCATATTATATTTTTAACTTCATTTATATTGAATTTATACCTTTTGAAACCCTCTTCATCTTTTGTCCTTTCCCTAGTTTTAAAATTGGATTTCTTAGCCTTAATTGCTGTTTGAACTTCCTCAACCCACCACCAAGTCTTCCTAAATGAATGTTATATTCCTTTAGATTCACCTAAAACATCCATAGCTATATTTCTAATATTAGCAGCCATCTCGTTCCACATTATGTTAGGATCATCATCTAAATCCCACATTCGATATGATACTAATTTATCAATAAATATTTTCAAGTTTTCTCCCTCTTAGTTCCACCATCTTGTCCTAGGACTAACCTCACATCTCCTACAATTCAGTGTTTTAAAATACATATATAAGATTATTATTCTATGTTGCGTAGCTAACCTCTCCCCTGCTATAATCTTACAATCTTTACATGATAACCTATGATATCGTCTAGTTAGAAAGAAGTCTGTTTGGCTACTATGTTGTCCACTTTTGAAAGTAATTAGTTGCTCTTTTCTTTTTGAAACATGTGTTTACTACTAATAAATCCCCTCCTCATTTCTATCTCCAAAACCAAATCCTTTATGAATTCTTTCATAGTCTTTATTATCCATTCCAACATGCCCATTTAGATCTCTTCCTATTATAATTCTTTTTGACTAATTCCTTGAATTAAATCAACCATATGCTCCCAAAATTGTGTCTTAGTGCCTTCATCTAATTCTGTGGACAGTTAAAACATGGTTCAAGACAAGTCTTCATATCATATAATATCAGATGGTCATGTGGAATGAGGGAAATTGGTCCATATCTAGCAGTCCATTAACTCGTATATCCCCGTGTCTTTGGATGTCCGCTTGTACATGACATGAGCCTGGATACTCCATTCCATCATTGTTGTCCCAACCTCAGTCGTGCCATTTATGAGGTCGTGACAAGCACCCTGAGTGTATTTTGGTTTGGTGATATACTTCACTTTAATTAATGCACCTGGTGTATTTACTAAAGTTTCCACTTTGAGATGCTTTGGCCTGCCTTGTGATTGCCTAGAACTTGAGGTACAAACTGGGAGGTGGGGATGGAAGGTCCACTCTCATATGGCACAGGTAGGGAGGATCATCATCCCACTCTGGTATTGTATTTCTTAATGATTGAACAGTTATTCTTACATTTGTTTAGGGTTGTTTCAGGCACATGGAACATTAGTTTGTGGTGAGAATGGTGGAGGAGTGACTGAGGAGTTTAACTGTGAAAATGATGTTGATATATGCATAGGAACTCTTAGTAAAGCTGCAGGCTGCCACGGTGGATTTGTGACTTGCAGGTAATCACGTCTTATGTCTCTTTGGTTTCCCATTGTTTATTCCTGGAAATTTGGCAACGTAAAACGTTGGAATATTAGTGAAAGATATTCTATTTGCCGTTGATCTCCACCCATAAATGGTATTCTTTAAAGTTCACCAAGAGTTAAGGTATTGAATACCTGTTGTAGTGAATAACGTGTCACAACCACTCAAACAGATAAATAATGAGATTAGAAAAAAATTGGTTATTGAAATGTTGCAGAACAAGAACTTCAAAATATCAGGTGCAATGAAAGAATCCTCAGTGACTGTTGTCTGCTATACTTCTTTTATCAAGATAAATTGATTTTATGGGCATGTGAGAATGCATTGAGCGCCGGTGACTAGAACCACAAATTTATTGTGCAAGTAGTTTGACCAAGTGGAACAATAACCTGACACTCTGATCCTGTTGCAGGCTAGCAGCATTGCCTTCACGGAAGCCCGGCCGACTTTTATTTTGTGTCAGTAGTTTGTGCAATTGAATAACCTGAACTTCTGATCCTGTATCAGCATTGCCTTCGGGGATGTCCAGTCCGCTGATTTCAACCTACAGTGCTTTTAATCTCTGTGTTCTGGGGTGTTTGATTGTTTTCTATGTATAGCCTCTTTCTCTCTTCTGTTTGCAGACTTCTAAAAAAGGCTTTAGTCTTCAGATTCTTGCCCTTCTCATCACCAATAAATTCCGCATATGAGAAAAGAAAAATATGAAATTTTGAGCTCTGACTTGTGGTGATTCCTTTATTTTAGAATATACTAAAGACATATTACTGAAGTACATTCTTGGCCTCATGGGATTTATGAGATACTGATCCATATGACTTGTGTTCTGGAGATTGCTTGTAAATTTTGAGATCTAACCCATCATGACCAAACAATCTATTTAACGATTTAAGCAATGCAACAGGATATTGGCATGCTCTCCAGATTGATCAACCTGAACCTAGTCCGATTCCTGCTTGATTGCATAACCTTAAGTCTCTTTTTTGTTTTCTTTTCTCCTGTTAAGGTAATTGGTTTGATGGGCAGCTTATATTCTCTATTTTACCTCAATTATCACTCATCAACCCAAGCACTGCAGCTGAATATTAAGAGAACTTCAGAAGTGTTCTCTGTTCAACTAGAAAGGAAATCCGAGCACGTTCTCTATCAGTTCTAGCATTTAACTGGGGGCTATGTACGCAGTATCTGAAAATGGTAGTTCCTGGCATCTGTGTGGGGGTGCCATAATTTTTTTAGAAGCACCTGATGTTCAATGCTCCTTTGTTGATGAGCGTACCTACTTGTTATTAATATGAAGGACTACCATTTTTTTTTTCCCACCATTCCATTTATACTAGTATTTCAGGACAAATGCAAGTATGTTCAACTCCAGGTTTACACGTGCTATATGATATTTAATGATTTATGGAGGTTTGGGGGAGAAAAGAGTTTGGGTATTCTTTTTTAATTTTATTTTTAAGATTTCTTAAAAAAATTTATCCTCAAATTGGAACTGATTATAAACACTATTATCTTTTTCTGAGATCCTCATGTCTTACTGGTGAATGGTAATTGAACAGCAAAAGGTGGAAGCATCTCTTACAATCAAAGGGTCGTTCTTTCATATTTTCAACTGCTTCACCAGTTCCTGTTGTTGCTGCTGCACATGGTAGTGTGATCCTTTTTACATTACTTACCTGTATGATTTTCTGTTTTTTATCTTATTTTGATAGCACATTTGTGAGAACCAAGTCAGAAATCATTGCGGAACCCGTTCTTACCACCCTACTGAATTTTCTTTGTTTCGTTAGTGGATTATTAAATCAATTGTTGGGTGCATTTAAAGATGTTTATGAGCTGGGATTCCTACCCTAAAATTTCAGATTGATCCATGATCACAAGAGTTCTCTCATGTGGAACAGATTCAGGTTACCTATATTTCTGAGTTAATTTATTTCATTCTCCATTCTTAATTTAATTTCAATAAACACCCCCTGCTTAAGTATTTGTTTCCAGTTGAGTCCATAAATCTGTTTTCTCTCACTTCTTGTGTTCTGAACTTCAAGATAGTTACGGAATCGCCATTGAACAAATTATTTTGAGTTTCTTTCACTTTGGTGGGCCCATAGCATCCCAAAAACAGGGTTTTGGGAACCTGGGTTGCATTAGTTGAATTTATTTTAAATTGGATCACTGCCTCATCGTTGCATCTACATAATGAGTACAGATTAGCTTTTAACCCATCCATCACTTTTCTCTATTAATATTCCAGTCTGTCACTTTCATAACTAATTTATGATGGTCTTTGATACACAATGAGTAATTTAGAAAAAAAGGAAAAATCCAAACTTTTAGAAGAAAAGTAATTTTCCGTTGAAATTATTGCTGTCTTCCAGAAATGTGTAGCTTAAAAATGAGTTGTTCTTTCTGATACAAACTGTTTTGATAATTAACAAAGTATAACTTTGCAGCTGCTGTTATTGTGGCTAAAAAGGAGATGTGGCGTAGAAAGGCAATTTGGAGCCGTGTGCAAGAATTTCGCTTTCTGACTGGACTTCCCATTACAAGTCCTATCATTTCTCTCATTGTTGGGAGTGAAGAGAAGGCCCTTCGGGCTAGCAGGTCTGTCTATCCCGTCTCTCTCCTCTCTTCTTGACTACTGCTGCTGTCTCGATTATTATGGGACATGCAGAGGCAGAGGCAGAGGCACTCACTTTCTCTCTGTCCTGAGTTCTGACTATTGCTACTAACTGTTTCAATTAAAATCCAACAGGCATATGCTTAAACATGGTTTCCATGTATCGGCGATTAGACCTCCCACAGTTCCTCCAAACTCATGCAGGTAATTTGCATGGTTCTGATTAAGTAATTATAATTTGTATGTATAGCAAAAATTGGTGACACTTTCTTTTGGATTCTTATTCCAAAATAATCTTTATATTTTAGGTTACGGGTAACACTTAGCGCAGCACATACCACAAATGATTTGAAGCAGCTCATGGAGGCACTCAACCACTGCATCAGCTTACCAGAAATTAATGCTACAAAATTTGAGGGACATGCAAGACTCTAAAATATCATGTTTTCTCTTTGAAGAGTGAAGTCTATTCACAACATTGTCTTAAATTGATTTTGATTGCTTTAGTTGAAATATGTTCCATCTAAAAAAGATTGATCAATTTTTAAATTTCTGAGGCAAAGGGAGTAGTCATATTTGCTTGATCCCATGGATTTTACACGGCCGATTCATGCCAAGAAACCCTAAAATCGTTGACTTTTCAGATTTGAAGGCCGATTCTAGGGTTTTGGATTGGACCGGTCAATCCGAACCCAATTCCATGTTTTGAGTCGGCCTGAAAAAAGCATCAGGAACACAATTGCCTGGTCCTCCTACCAAGCTGAAAAATATCAGGTACTTGATTGGCATTCACTAACCCAAGGGGCTAGGTGAGCAGCGAACTTGGTACGAGCTGTAAACTCGGACGTCCTAAGTTCGATTCTCACTAGGCATACCTTGGGCCGCTCACACGGGGGTGTTTAGTGTTCTTTACTGCTTTTAGTGAAAGTTGAATGGTTCTCATTCAACCCCGATATGATTAGGTCCATATGGTTGTGGGGTCAGTATGGGCCCGTCGGACTAGTTCAGCCTGGATACCTGTCGTTAAAAAAAAAAAAAAATGGCATTCAGATCTCCCAAAACAAATGGAACTATAATCAATAAATTGAAAATGGTTTCATGGGTCTCTTGGGCCTTGGTGTTTCTTACTCGATGTGGGTTGCGGGGTTTTACGTGTACATGGTGTTTACCCGGTTTACCCATAAAAATAATGAGGGTGGGCTGTGATTTCTCACAAAAAAATGGAAAAAGGCTGATTCTACTTAGTGGTATACCCAAATTTATGTCTATCTCTCTCCTAATTTCATCACTTCAGCAACATTGCAAGTGGTGACATAAAACATTTATAAATCCTTTGGAAATATAGTTACTCAACCTTTTAAATGTATTTATAAACAATTTGTAAAATTGCCATGAGCTCAACTTTTTCCCAATCATTATTAGAAAATTATCTTAAGATATTTTATCTGATTGAGAGGTGGATTCCATGTTGAGCATCTCCTCTATTCATAAATACATATTATGAATCTAGCAAATCGGTATATAACCAGTGTAAGACCAACTATTGGTACACCAAGATGCAAAAAATATAACTGCAATGGCAAAGGCTTCTCATGTATACGGTTCAAATAACTATCAAAGAGCCTTGTATAAACAACTAGTAATTATCCATGCAAGACTCTCAATATGATCATGTCTAACACACATATAATACATTATAGCTCACATTTATATTTTGAAATCATATTCCGAAAATATATAATGTGACAACCCTATGAACAATATGCCTGATGTTATTTGTAGTTGTGAACACTTTAAGATATAACCTTAGGATAACACACGTAAATAAAATGATAATACAAATCAATTAAATTTATTAGTTGGTGAGATCGAAATTCTTATGAATAGGTTATTCGAATGATGAGCAAGTATCTATATACATTTGTTCATAAAAAAAGGAGGGTCAATTGGGATTGGCCTCATCCGTTTTGACTCATTCATTTCTGAATTTTGAGGGAGAGAGGAAGGGGATGGGGTGGAAACAAATTCGTTTTTTCTTGATAAGGTGGTGCAGATAAAACATGGAAGATATATTTCTTTGGCCAAAGATAATTAAAAAGCAAGAAACAGGTTCAACATATTTATTGTTTCAAGTCTATTAGATTCATATGGAATTTAGTGCAAAGTGATATGACCCGAGTTCGAGTCAAAAGATAGCTTTTTTCTCGAAGCGAGGGTTAGGGCCGCATACATTATGGACTTTTTCAGATCATGCAATGATGGGAGCCTTATGCATTGGATATGTCTTTTTTTTTTACATGTTTTGTTGTTACTTATATCATGATGGATGGTCAAATTGAGCCAATTCAAAAAGTATTCAATCTAAATACATTTTATAGATTCATTTTTCTTCTTGATTTGAATGGGTTATTCATCCACAACTATATTTAATTCAACATTCAATTAAAGTGGGTTGAACCACTATTCATAGATACCTCCAACTCAAGTTGTAGATTACATTTATAGTCTTTAATGTGGAGTTGTGTGTTGCATATCTAACTTTTAATGTGGAGTTGTATGTTCGAATTGTTACTTTCGTACTTAGCAGTGCTATCAAGAATTCGTTATCTCATTCTTCCTTTAATGAAAGTAAAGTAATGGATTATCTTGGTATTAGACGTAATACATATAGGACGCTTTGACTTGACCGATCTATAGGGAACGCCAGGTAAACAACCGGTACCTTATTATAGCTTATCGATACAAGCATATGACTAATTTGTAGTGATGCATCTAATAGACAGTTGACACTTATTTTAATTAGTCATAATCCGTCAATCTTTTTACATGAATCCCTATGCTCGTCATTGCTTGGAATCCCATTTAACCGATCCTATTGGTTGAAATAAGGTTTTTGGATGTTGCTGTTGTTATTGTATTCAACTAAAGTAGGCATTGCGTGGCTATAAATCGATTTCAAGATTCAAGTATAAATTATGGAAGTCAAAACTCAAAAGTCTGGCACGAGATGCATGAATATTAGAACTAGGAGTATATATATTCACACGATCGTTGCTCTTTAAATTAACAAAGTAGCACAAGTATACTGATTTGTGCATTATTTGTAGTAAACTAATATGCTTGAATAGTAAAAATGAGAATATAAAACTTATCTTACGTATGAAACGTATCCACTTAAGGTGAGTGAACCTAGGGGTGTCAATTCGTGGCCCGACCCGACTAAATTGATCGGGATCGACCGTTTATAGACCGGCCCGGCCTGGACCGTTTATTAAACGTGTCGGGCTTGAGCTGACCCATTTATAAATGGTCGGTCTCGATTTTGCTACTTGGACTGTCGAGCGCCCGACCGACACCGACCAAATAACGCCCGACTGAGACCGGCATATTGTGCACCGACTTGGCCCGACCCTTTAATGATTGTAGAATACCTATTTTACCCCCCAAATTAAAGAATAAAAATTAAAAAGTAAAGACATGTTCACATTTTAAATAATGGTTATATTTGGTATCATTTATTGATGTATTTTCATTTTTTTGGGCTTGCATGAGTGGACCGGAATATAAGAGCACATTTTAAAGAGGGCCCGTTTAAAAACCGGTTAAAGCCCGTTTAACATTAAACATGTCCGTAGCCCGGTTAAGGCCCAACTAAAGCTCGATTAAGGTAACCCGATTATAGCCCGAGGCCGACCGATTAAATATAAAGTGTACCATGCCCTCAATAACTAAGCCCGATTAGTTAAATGGACGGACACGGTGTGTAGCCTTTGAAAGTCTTCAAATCAGATTAAGCCCGATCAAAATCGGACCGACCCGACCGATTGACACCCCTAAGTGAACCAAACTCAAAGTCAAACTTAAACTCAAACTCAAACTATGAGATGGGTAATATTTCATGAGTTTGAATCATCTCCTACCTCTCTCTCTTCCTTCAGACACTCTCTTTTATGTTTAGACACATTTAATTTTTAATTTATTTTATTCTGAAAAGAGAAAGTTAAATAAAATAATCAAACATGTCTAGGAGTAGCTGTAGGCTCATTGACATTTTTAACTTCTATTTTTTTTAATTACAATTGAGGTACTCAACGTTTAGGAAATTGACGTACTTAACAAGGGCAAACTTGAAAATAAAATGTATTAATAATTAATAAGGAATAAGGTATCCCTTACCTTATTTTTCAAACTTCGGGTAATTCCCAATGTTACTTTTACAGACGTTAGGTACGTCAATAGTAATTTATCCATAATTACAGTTCAAAATCAGATAAGTGTCCAGAATTTCCTTCAAACCCAGAAATATGCTAGAGATGAAGCCTCCTATTCGCCAACCACCACCCTCAATGTCACCCTCACCCTCACCCCTAGTGGTTTATCGTCGATAGGATTGAAAGAAAGAAAAGGAAAGAAAGAATGCTAACCGCTAACGTAGCATTTTCTTGCTGGGATGCTAAAAGTCAAAAGCATGGTTTTGTAAAGTAATGTGGAAAGTGAAAACTAATGAACGGTTTAACTCCTATGGTTTCAAAGGAATGAGGGGAGGGGAGAATATCTACCATTTTTTTGGTGGATGGTGAGGTGTCAAAAGCATGCATGGTTATGGTTTCGTAGGGTAATGTGGAAAGTGGACACTAATGTGCAATTGACTATTTCTGATTGGTTGATTATATTTTGTTGAATTAACTTAGTTCAAACTTCAAAAGTCTAGTAATTTCCTAGAAACTATGGCTATGTAAATTAATAGAAATGAAAGAAAAAAATTTTAATTTAAGGAGAGAGATACATACATCAATAATTTCATATTATTATTTTTTAACATAATGCAATGATTGATTATCTCTCCCTCTCTCTCTTTCTTTTTTAATTCATTTATTGACATCCAAATGTAGCCATAATCTCAAAGAAACTTTGAACCAAGCTTATTCAATCGAGACTCCAACAAATACATATCAATTTGTTACCGATACTCCACTCTTCTCTCCAATTCCCTCTTTCGATTATTTGATGTCAATCCGATATAATATTGATATTGATATGATACATATCAATCCGATATCGATATTGATCCCAGTTTCAATATCATAACTGATATCAAGACTAGTATTGATTTGTGTCGATGCATAAAAAAGATCGGTATTAGGTTGGTATCATCCCTATTTGAGTTTCCATGTTATCATGGCGTATAACTTCGAATTTTCGACATAAAGTCAAATTGCTAAATCGTCATATCACCAAATTGTTGCCATGGCACCAAATTGCTGCCATGAGATATTGGTATCGTGTCAATGTCCTATTTCATATTGGTACTGATATCAGTATCAGTGTCTTTGTTTCATGTCAATGTGTTATCATATCCGATACCATCTCTGTAGCATATTGGTATCAAACAAGAGGGAGGGTTGAAGTCAGAAGGATGTGAGAGAGAGAGAGAGAGAGAGAGAGAGAGAGAGAGATGAATATTGGAGAAAGAACGTTGTTCTTCTAGTGTTCCTCATACCCTGATACAGTTGGGTGTGAAAAACTCAGTTAACCCTATGCATTGGGTATTTTTATGCCCAACTATGAGGGTGCGGCAAGTAGCGTTCCCTTGCCCCTGAACTTATACTTTATTTACTTAAACTTCCTTATCAGAAGTTCAACTATGATTTCCCTCAAAAAGTGAACTCTTACCTCTTTTGCTTCCTTGTTATTTTGAAATGACCATGTTACCCCTTCTATGAACTTATTAACTAGTTCTCATCACCAGTATATCTTCCC
>NC_056564.1:31571467-31573322 GCF_013358625.1 Macadamia integrifolia | reverse complement strand
CCCCCCCCCCCCTCCTCTGTGAAAAATCCCCCTCATTTTCCCACACTCACTATCAAGTCTCACCTCCCTTCCCCTCCCCCGCTGCAACCCCGCCCCACCATGCTCCCCTACCCCCAATTCACCTGAACCACCCCCCTATTTTACCCTCCCTCCAGCCCTGCAATCCCTTGTCACTCCCCTAAAGCCCTTCGTCTTCTGAATGCGGTCCGGACCCACCCCACCCCTACCCTACTACAACCCCGCAACAACTCCCACCCACCATGCCAATCCACCTGCCCCACCCTACAAATCCCGCCCTCTTCTTTTACTGCAGTTTTTTGAAAGGTTGATCTCGTCAATCGATCTACAACGAAAAATAAAAATAAAATTCAATCATTGGATTTTCCTTGAAGACATGGGATTTCAGCTTTAGTTTCCCCCCTTTTTTTCCTTCTATATATCTGTCGATTCTAAAGAGATTTCCTATACAAGAAGGCATTTAACTCAGAGTCATTTCTCCCACCCCAAGTGATTTGATCCATTGCTTCTCATGTGCTATTCCTTTTGTCCTCATTTTAATTTTTGCATTGAATTTCCAATTCTCTCGATTCTTTTTGTATGTATTTGATATACCTAAAATTACTCTATCAATGAATACCTAGCACGTGGCACATAAGAGGCCACCTAGGGGATTGCGACTCTCCACGATACCAAGGTAATTATAGACAAGGGTAATCAAGTCATTTCACCCCTCTTATTGGGAATATTGTTTCACTGCACTCATCATATAAATAACAACAAGAACTCCAAGTAAAGGAGGGAGGGGATCAATCTCTCTCTCTCTCTCACACACACACATACACACACTCCCTATTGCTTTTTCAGTTCCCGACACATTACTGTTTCTGTAATACTGACTTAGGTATTGGAGAGCTCCCCAAAGCCCATCTCCGGCCTCACTATCTTCCCTCTCTTGATTTTGGAAGTCTCTCCCAACCATATATGGGGAAAATTTTCTTGTTGCAACAATATCTATATTTTATCATTATTTTTTCTCCCTCAGATCATCGGATTCCACGTTGAATCCCATAATCTAGCGTTCGAAGGCATTAAGGGTGGAATTGAAAAGAAACAATTACAAATAGTGCATCTTTATGTAGAGTTGAAACATTTTGGGGAATTTACTATCACACCTCGCATTTCACCTATATTTATTAAAACTCCCCTACCTTTTACTTTTTTTTTTCTAATACTCCCATGCTTTTAGACTTTTACATCTCTTTCTCCCCTGTTAATTTTAAATACCCAGATTACCCCTCTTTTACTTGTAACCTATTAAACTTTTTTTCAATTTGATTGGAAATGCAAATGAATACTTTACATGGGTCTCATTCCTCCATTATAGTGTGGAGATTTCCTAAAAATTTAAATCTCTTTTCAATGTGGAAGGATTAAGTGGTCCGCATCGATATTGGTTGAGAACGATACAGATCCATTACTTTTATCAAATTTTTTTTTCAAATTTTTTTTAATCCCTAAAATTGTGTGTCGCAATCCTAATAGAGAATGTGACATTAAATTTGATACCGTTTCAAATTAGTATTAGTTGAGACCAATATCAATCCAATACTGATAAAAAAAAAAGATCATAAATACTAATAAAAAATAATTATTATTTATTATTAGCCTTGATAATGAATGAGATAATAATAATAATAATAATAATAAAATAAACAATAGCATGGATGATGGATGAGACAAAATAAATAAATAAACAATAAAACCTGAGCTATTGCCCACGACGACAGGATAGGAAGGTATAAAAATGGGAAGCATTGAATATGAAGAAAGAGAAAGAGAATATTAAAAAAAAAAA
>NC_056564.1:31549614-31571447 GCF_013358625.1 Macadamia integrifolia | reverse complement strand
CTTGATAATGAATTTGATAATAATAATAATAATAATAATAATAAATAAATAAATAAACAATAGCATGGATGATGGATGAGACAAAAAAAAAAAAAAAAAAAAAAAAAAAAAAAAAAAAGGAAGAGAGAGACAGAATAAGAGTGGCGGCGTTGAAGAGAGAGAGAGAGAGAGAGAGAGATTGATGGTTTTGGTGTGATCACCCATCAAACTTCACCCAAAAAAATAAAAAAATCCAGCGTTCTGTATAAGAAGATGGTCCGGGCTCATGTGTCATGTGCTCAAATAAAACTCTCTCTCTCTCTCTCCAAGTGGAGTCTCTGCTGTGTGTCTCTGTGGGTGTAAAATGAGGATGGATAATTCGTGGGATTACTGGGTGGAGAAGGCCCTTTCGAGACTTGAATCACTAAAGCTGGTTCCATCTCTCAGACCCATTTTGCTTTCCGCCATGTTTGATCAATCAAAACCATTAGGGAACGAAGTGAAGAATTTTGTAGATTCTGAAGAGTTTCAAACTTATGATGGATTGTGTTCATGGGATCGAGCTTCCGTGGAGGTTGAGATTGCAGAAGCCACATTTCAGAAGTGGGTACATCAAGTTCCTAGTTCTGGTGAGCTTATATACATCTTTTATTTCATATCATGCATGTTTGCTTTTTTGGTGACTATGGTTATTGAGTGTGGATCTACTGTATCTCTATGTATATTCATACATTTACTTGGACGTACATGTGAGGATCCAACACCTGTCATACTTCTTGTCATTAAAAGAGTAAAAAAATGTATATAGAAAAACAAAAAGAATAAATGTTGAATCCTCAAATGTACGCCTAGGCGAACATACCTCATTGTTGCCGCCTCCACCTCCCCCCACCCCAACTCGTTACCCCATGTTTCAATAATTGGCTGGGGTGGGGTTGCATAGGAGGGGAGATTAAGATCGGTACGTAGAGGGGGGGATGTTAATGGTGGAGAAGGTTTGTGGTGGTTGTGGTGGTGGGGTAGGGATCAACTTTGATTCAGATCGGATTAGAATTGATTGGAATTGATCCCAAAGACTTTCGAATTGGCCTTTTGATGATATGAAAACCCATTGATTCAGGGGAAGCTTGATGTGAATATTCTAACTCAAAACGAAAGAAATCAGGACCGATCCCGATCGAATACTCTTATTATGATCTCCCTGGTCTCTCTCTAGTTTTTCTTTTGGAGGATGGGAGAGTGATGGTGTTAAGAAAGAATGGAAGTATGTGTCCTTAACTTGTATCTCATCTATTTGACTATACTTTCCTTGTATCAAGCTGGAAGTGGGAACAAAAGCAAATATTTGTGCTTTTATAATGGTTTAAAAGCGAGTTCGGATCAACACATGGAATCCACCCAATGAAAAGACCAACCTCAGCAAAAGAGTGGGGCATTCAAATGAAGAATTGTTTGGTTCTCAGGATCCTTCTGATGATCACATCCAACAACATGAATTTTATCAATAGTTTCCTTCAAAATTTTGAAGGAAAGAATTGAAGATCATCTCCATTTCATCATCCATTGCACACAAAAGTTTAAACCGATATTTGCATTTGGTGATTTTCCCATCTCAAGGTAGGGTGTCAATTCGTGGCCCGACCCGACTAAATCGATTGGGACCGACCATTTATAGATCGGCCCGGCCCGAATAGTTTATTAAACATGTCGGGTTTGAGCCCGACCCGTTTACAAATGGTCGGTCTAGGTTTTGCTACTTGGAGCGTCAGGCGCCCGACCGAGACCGATCAAATAACACCCGATCGAGATCGGCCTATTGTGCACTGGTCTGACATGACCCTTTAATGATTGTAGAATACCTATTTTACCCCCCAAATTAAAGAGTAAAAGCTAAAAAGTTAAGACATGTTCACATTTTTTAATAATGGTTATATTTGGTATCATTTATTGATTTGTTGTCATTTTTTTGGACTTGCATTAGTGGATTGGGACATAAGAGCACATTTTAAAAAGGGTCCGTTTAAAAACCGGTTAAAGCCCATTTAATATTAAACATGTCCTAGCCCGGTTAAGGCCCGACTAAAGTCCGAATAAGGTAGCCCGATTATAGCCCGAGGCCGATCGATCGACCGAATATAAAGCGTACCATGCCTTCAATAACTAAGCTCGATTAGTTAAATGGATGGACATGGTGCAGCGTTTGAAAGTCTTTCAAGCCCGATTAAGCCCGATTGAAACTGGACCGGCCTGACCGATTGACACCCCTATCTCAAGGTCATGAGAGATGTTTTTCTTCAACTCTTTCTCTAGTGTTGCCAAGGACCAATGATGTTTCCTTTTCACAACAGCCAATTGTAGACCTGATCAATTTCTTGAAGAGTTCTAGGTCTCCATCTATGCGTTGTAGGAGATCCTTCTCTTAGAAGGAGGAGCCCCATTGCATGATCCCCTAAAACCAACTGCTCCATTGTGATTTTGAGATCAACTTCTCTTATCTCCTTAGAGCCACTCACATGGGGTGTTTAGTACTCTTCACTACTTTTGATGAAATTGAATAGTTTTAATTTAACCTTGATGCAACCGACTCCAAGCGATTTTAGGGTCAATATGAATCAAAGGAACTAGTCAGGCCTGGATACCTGTTGAAAATATTTTAAGGCATGTCATTAATACATAAGTTGTGTCATTAATGTATAAATAGTCTCTAGTAGTTTACCTGGGAAATGCAACGAAACAACAACCGTTTTTTGGGGAATTTATGGAAAACATCCTAATAATCCTATCTAATTTTTTCCATCAAAACAAATAGGCATTTAAGATTTTTTTTTTGGGGAATACCTTGAGTGGTTTTGATGAGAGGAGAATTTAACGGGTGGAGAGGTGTGCTATTTTTTCATAAGCATGGAAAATTGGAAAGTGGGAATTTGAGAAAGTGAGATATTTAAAAATTTCACATCCATTCTCTTTAAATTTTCTTTCTAATCAATCATAGCATAAGTTACAGTAGCGGTTCTTAAAGTATCTTTCCCTTGATATGGCTTGTAAGAATGGCAGCATTTGCAGTCCTATCTATCTAGCATCCGGGCGAAAAATTACCCATTATTTTAGAAAAACCAACCCCATAATAGGTTTTCTTGTGAAAATGGAGCTAGAAGTGATTTATCGGTTGTCAATCCTTAGTTTCCTCGATCAGTGAAAGAGGAGCAAAGGGTGGACGCTGATGGTAGATCTAGATTTTGTTTTAGTATGGAGTAGTGAATCTCTTCCCCTGTTGATGGCAATGCCGAAGGTAGAGGTGTGATCTTGATTTGTTTTTCTCTTTTGTATTTTTCTCTGATGTCGTTTTAGACTCAACTTGTACATTTTTTTTATTTTTTTATATTCTTTTAATATATATGACTCTTTAGCAAAATAAGGGGTACGATCCCAGGCCCCACCTGATCCAACCAACCTTAACCCCAACCCCAACCTCAACCTCAACCTAAGATTGGATCGGTTGTTCCATCATATAAGGGTCCATTTGATAACGTTTTAAGAACGCATTTCTACCGTTTCTGTGTCTAAAAATGATAAAAACGGAACAAAATACGTTTGATAAAACTGTTTCGTTTCACTTGTTTTCAGAAATAGAAATTGCAATTTCTACCTATTTATGATTCAAGAAACGACCCAGGCACTATTTCTCGAAATGACTTGTGGTCATTCTTTCACTGATTTATCAAATATCTTCAATTTCATTTCTGTTTTTAAAAATAAAAATTTATGTTATGCCGAAACGTTATCAAACGATCGTAAAACATCATCTAATATCTTTCTCATTTTCTGAGTAGAATATTTAAAAAGAAAAGAAAAAAAAAATATATATGATGTTGACTGGGACGCGTACGATCACATGATCGTACGAGCAGCTGTTCCTTTCTCCCTCCTCGCTGCAATTACCCCCACCTGCGCACAAGCCAGCTTGCACTCTCAGGCCCCGCCGGCGACCTGCCCCTAATCCGACCAGTACCCATCTGCATCTCCCCCAAGGGCCCCAACCCCGCTACTATCGCCCCATACCCAAGGAAGACGAAGAGGTGAAGAAAGAAAAGGATTGCAGAGACAAGAAAAGTTGTTCAACAGAAGCAATAACCAGATTACAAGGGAAATTTTAATAAATTGATCCTTGCGTAGCATTTCTGCGAAGAGACTTACTTGCATTGAACAAGATGACGAACTGTTCGAAGATTTTAGCCATGGATCCAATGACCACTTTAAGTATGAAAGCTAATAAACGGATGTTCCCGAAGAGGTAGTGATTCTCGTTCACCTCCATCACCGAAACCTCTTTCCTTCCAAGAATTCTCCGTCGAGAAGTTGCTCTCAAACCTGTAACCACCACCGGCAAAGACATGGCCCCCAGAGAGGAGTTCCGGATACCTATCCCCTGTCTCTCTCTTCTCTGTTGTTTGCCCCTCACTCTCAGTCTCTCTCTCTCCCCTGCTTTTCTCCCTAACCAAACAAAGTTTAAGAAATAGGATGCATCACAACACTCTCTTGGCTTCACTGGGTTTTCTTTCGTTTTCTCTGGGTGGGTTGGTAGTAGCTTCACTGGGATGTCCCAACTTGTTGCATATTGATTTGTGATTTGTTTTTTCTTCCAGGAGATGAAGTTATCAGTAGAGATGACAATGTGGCCTCCCCTCAGCGATCCAAGAAGTTACTTCTCGTCTCTGGAAATGATTGCTTGGGCTTGAGTTCTCATCCGACTGTTCGGAAGGCTGCTGCAAAGGTGATAGTAGATCATTGCGAATTTTTATTTTCTGTCTGTTCCATGATGAGTTTCCTGTACTCCTTTTGCTCAAACCTTTTGAACCCTCATTGAATTCAGGCAGCCCGAGAACATGGAATGGGCCCAAGAGGCTCTGCTTTGGCAGGCGGGTACACCAATTATCATAGGCTACTGGAGTCATGCTTGGCAGATTTGAAGAAGAAAGAGGTATTGTATCCCTTGTTACATAAAATTGGCTTCTTTTGCATTCTAGTTGAACTGAATTTTCCATGCAAAATATCATTCTAAGATTTACTCATAGTTAGTTCTTTTTTTTGGTGGTGAGCCGTTTAGTTAGTTCACTGGATGGAAAAATTCAACCTCATAAGGAACACCTGTGACACTTTTCCTTTTTCAAATTTCCGCTTCTCAATTCTTCATTGGGTTTATTTTTGTGGAGGTTAAAATTGTTATAATTGTTGGCCTACTAGACTTTGTGCATGGATTCTTCTAAAGGGCATAATACTAATATTGACTTTGTTGAATTTTGAATATTTGATACTTTCTTCAACCTGGTTTGACATTTCTAAATTTTCTTTAGTTCCACCTCTCAATTGTCAATGGTAGTTTAGCTTCAAAATCTTCCCTTATACACATTCTTATCAGGAAATATATGATTAAATTTTTTTTTTTTTATCACATTTTATGGCCATTACATGTATTATCATGTTGATATATTTAATCATTTCATCCCTCAAAAGAAAAAAAAAAAAATTCCTTAATAATATAGTGTTATTCCAACTAAATGGGGTCGGACTATGCTGAATCTCCAAATTTCATATCTAATTTATGTTGAAACAGCTGATATATGAACATCCTTATGCTGCATCATATCTGAAATTTCTACAATGACCAAGTTTCTCTTAGCTTTGGTAATATGCATCATGTAGAGGTAATTTATGCCCTAGTGAGGAGCATGGCCACTAAAAATGCAAACTATGAGTTTTTAACCCTTTTTTGAAAAAAAAATTCTCCTTGCTCATTGAAAGGTGATTACCTTAAAAGTTATTGACTAGGGCCTCCCTCCTTTGTCTTGGCATTCAGTCTCTTTGTCAAAAGATATAAATATTATCTCTAACAATTCTTAGTTAACATTGTTGGTGTAGCAAAAGGGTTTCCACACAAATTTAATAGGATTATCAGAACAGGATTCCAATATTTTTTTCTTTCATAATAAATATGAATTGAAGGTAAAATGAAATAAACAGAAAAAATCTTGTTCAAATTACACCAAACTTAGGGCAATTGCTATTTAGAGGTTAATGGATGGGGTATCTAGAGTAAGTGTGGAACTGAAACAGATACTGCCCGTTAAAACCGAACTAAACTGATCCGAACTGAAAAATAATCAGTATGGTTTCAGTATCAACAAAATGAATATTATTCAGTACGGTACTGTTTCATTATCTAAGACAAGACCGTTTGTTATGAACCTAACCGTTTCGAATTATCTATTCCTGAACCTAATCGAGTATTCACATGTATAGTAATTATATATTATACATCTAAGTATATATTATATATGACATATGGTTTATGAAACTATATAAAAATTGTATTGAAGCCGAACTGAATAAGGAACTGTTTATGAAATCGAATAAAAATAGTACCAAAACCAAACTGACTCGGTACGGTTTCGGTATTGAAAATGCATTCGAGTTTTTGGTACGGTAAGGTTTTGGTTTCTCCTTTCTGTCTTCTGCACCAGACCAATTGACATCCTTGGTCTGGAGGAAGAATGAAATTGTAACGGTTTTTCAGATCTAAAACAACCAACAATACAGCACCTCAACGTTATCCCAACTCGGCTACGAAGACAAAATAATAATAAAACTAGTTAAAATGAAAGGAACAACCAACAATAGTGGCATATACAAGGATTGAAGAAGAGAGAACAATAGAACCAAGAGAGAAGAAGAAAGAATAATTGGTAGCAAAGGAGAGTTACCAATTGGAGAGAATGGTGCTAACCTTCAATCGGTAGTAGTATGTGTTTATTTCCTTTGTTTCCCTTCCTAAGAATGTCACTGAGGCCATGTCTGACCCAAAGTAGAAGTAAGCCATGTTTGAGGAAACGATGGCACTTGAGAAGAATTGTGCTTGGAAACTGGTTGATCTTCCCAAGGGGAGAATTCTAGTTGTTTACAGGTGGGTCTACACAATCAAGTACCGATCAGATGGTGCTACTGAGAGGTACAAGGCAACTTTGGTGGCCAAAAAATATAATTAGGCGTATGGGATTGACCATCAGGAGACATTTGCTCTGGTGGCTAAGTATTATTTGATAAGAGTTCTCTTATCATTGGAGGCTGATAGAGATTAACCATTGTATCAGTTAGATGTGAAGAATGCTTTCCCCCATGGTCACTTAGAAGTGGAAGTATACATGCAAACTTCTCTTGGCTTCAAGCTCTTCTTTAGTTGAACGGAAAGTGTCTCCTCAAAAAGCACTATATGGTCTCAATTCTTCAAAAGCTTGGTTTTAGAGGTCTTCATTGTTAGGACATAGGCTTGCAATGATTAAATGGCTTAGTTGATTTCTACATTAAATGTTTTAATGGGTCCTTGGCAATATTTTAGATTCAGGGTGAAACATGACTCTGAGGGATTTAAATGGTTGGGAAATCCTGTAAACTGTTAATCAGGATCTCCCTTGGGCATTTTTGGGACTTTCTACCAAAAAACTAATGATTTTTGTGTTATTGTAATGCTCCAGGATTGCCTTCTCTGCCCTACAGGCTATTCAGCCAACATGGCTGTAATGGGTACAATTGGGAATGTTGGTTCTTTCCTAGCTTCTGGCAGGAAACTGTTGAAGGATGAAAGGGTAGCCATCTTTTCAGATGATCTGAACCATGCATCTATTATTGATGGTATTCGTCTTGCTGAGCGGAAAGGAGGAGTAGAGGTCTTTGTGTATAGACATTGTGACATGTCCCATCTTGACGCTCTCTTGTAAGGTTTGTTTTTTTTTTTTTTTTTAATCTTATTTGCATTTCCTCTTTAATTTAACTTCATCCAGTTTTTCAACACCTAATCATATATTTGTTATTTGGCAGATCAAGTTCCTTGATGAAGAAAAAAGTTGTTGTGAGTGATAGGTAAGTCAAGAATGTTATGGCACTTTCTTGCCATGCCAATTTTACTTAATGAATACTTAATTTGTGTCATGTGAATGAGAGTCGGCTATGGATCCAACCTCTGCCATAAATATGTATCAATTTTAGTGCATTTTAGGGTTCAGTTTGTTTATCCTATGACAGCCCTTCCATTAAAAATTATGGCTGACAGGCTAAGAGATTTCCTTGGCTGAAATTTGTCACAATGCAAAAATGTGGTGAATAGTAGAAAGTGAATAAATAATAAAAGGAGAAGATGAAAGCAATTGATTCCTGTATGGCCCAAATATCTTCCAGGTGGCAGCTTGGATGGGTTCCAAATTGTTTGGACACTTAGGCACCGTTTGATAATGTTTCTGCTGTTTCTGTGTCTAGAAACAGCAGAAACGGCTTTACACGTTTTCAGAAATAAAAACGGATTTTTTGGTGTTTGATAAACTTCTTTCTCGAAATGTTTTTTGCAGACATAATGCCACTAAAAAACCCAATAGTATCATCGGATGCCCAAAAGGGAGAGGGTTCGGTTTCCTCTTTTTAGGTTTAAATAGTTGAGAGATTTATCGGGCACAACAACCTTTTTTTTCTTCTCTCAAATTCGTTTCTAGAAACGATGAAACAAGTCCTTGTTTCATCAAAGTTGTTTCTATAATTGTAAATAGGCATAAATTTTGATTTATGTTTCTAGAAACGGGTGAAACGGAACAACTTTATCAAACGCTTTTTAGGCTGTTTCTCTGTTTCTGGGAACAAGAAAATGCAGAAATGGCAGAAACGGAATGTTGTCAAACGGTGCCTTAGATTTCAATATCTCCTGCTCTCTTGTCAAATTCCAGCCGAGAAATGGTTGTCCCTGTGACAAAATAAAGGTTACAAAATTTTGAACTACCAAGAGGGTGCATGCTGATACGTGGGAGGGTATGGATGGGATCCTAATCACCAAACCATTAATGACCAGGAAACCAAAGATAACCACAATTGCAGGGCAGGATAATAAACTAGAAATATGAGAATTTCTGCAACTCACCGCAGGTCAGTCAGACTAAGGTAGAATTCTGGTCAAGTGTACCTTATTGGGTGGATAACACAACCTCAAATCAAAATCTTTTTTGATTATATGTGAAGTTATAGGACTGTTACAGAATTAGCAAGGAATTAGTATAGTTTGTAAAAAGCAGAATTAGAAAGTTAACAGAATATAAACAGTGGGTATTAAGTTCGACATTAACAGTACTTGAATAACCAGCTGAAATCCTGCAAACCAGAATAGGAAGTAAGAAAATAGAAATTCCTAAATTGGGAAATGGGAACAATGACTGGAAAATAGCAACTAAGCACCTCTAACCCTGGAGCCCTGTAGCACCTTGCACAGGCCAATGGAATAGAAGTATGCGATTCAAATAACAGAACAGAAGGGTCCGATGCATTTTGGTAGAAACAAGATGAAAAAGAGGAAATGAAAGAAAAGAAAAGAAGGAGAAGAAGAGAAGAAGAAGTATATGTTAGTCTCCCACCAACTTGAAGAAGGTCTCCCACCTATCTTCTCGATGGTATCTCACCTAGGACTGTCTTATCACATTCCACACACATGCACTAAGCACTGATTCAATGGCTGTCAAAATCATGGGCTGTTGTTGTTGTTGTTGCTGCTGAAAAATAGAAACTCCTATTAATCTAGCGATTGGCTCAATAGCAGTACAAGAAAATAGTAATTTCTGAAATAGAAACTAAAGATATGAAATCCCTAAAGAATATTGGTAGCATCTCTCATCCATGCCAGCTGTCACATGAGCCCACAAAAGATCTTCATGAGTGGTTCCATGTGAACGGTTCTGTGTGAACAGTAATCTTCCCAAATTCTGTTTTGGTCCTTTTCTTCTTCATGCTTCGATCTACATCTGTTACTTGATTGAATTAGACTTTGAAATTTACCATGTGGCTGATCCAGACCATGTGCTCTCTACCAATGGTTGGAATTGCCACATCCTTCCATGTAGCACAATGAGATGGGCCACTGAGGAACCATTTCAAAAAGTGGGCTGCTTAAAAGTCATTTTGCCAACAAGTTCATTTGAAGTGATCTGAAAGAGGGGGGGGGGGGGATGGGGAAGAATTTTATTAGGATTTTCATGTATGACAGGTTCAGTTCAAGTCAGGTTGTGATGTTGACATGGGTTAAGGCCAGAAGTTTGGCCCTTGCCAGAGTGAATTTGTGGAAACATCTATTGTGATTGTGTTGTGTTAAATAAATGCAATCTAATGAATTATGATTTAACAGATGCAATATCTTTTGGAGCCTTGCTACAGTGAATTTGCAGATACATATATGTGGGTTGTCCTCCTGTATTGAAAGAAATTAAGTCTGTAGCTATTCTTTTGAGTCCTTCCCAAGATCAGCCATGAGTCTGATTTAGGGAAAATAATATGTACATAGGAGTATTTTTAGGAGTATTTTTCCTCTGCAGTGTTTTTGCTTTTAGGGTTCGAGTTCGGTTGTCCAACGCCCTTGGTGCTCCCTCTGTTGCTGTCTCTCTTCTTCTTCTTCTATGCTTAAAAATCTTTAACTACAACAAAGCTGAAGAACAAGAAAAAGTGAGGGGGCAAAAGAAGAGGGAAGGAATCTCCTAAAGGATGGACACGTTGTTTCAACAGATTACAGATGACTTTATTGCAGGTTGCAATTATTTTAAAAAGTTTTATGGCTTTAAGAAACATTAGGTGAAGTAGACAAACAACACTGTCTGTAAAAGAACTTTGGAAAGTTAGATAATAGGTGGAGGCTTAAAACAGGCTGTTGTATCACTGAATGTGCCTTACATCATGTAAAAGCTGATATGTTCGCATTAAAAGAGCTCCATGAATTAAGTTCAATTATATTACTGTAGCTCCAGAATGTTTCAGTTTATGCTCCTACCAATTATTTTGATATACCAAGAGAGATTTATGGTCAAATGAGGCTAGTTCAAAATATTTACTCATGGGTGGGTCACTTGATTTGAGAGAAGTTCGATATAGTTATAGTAGTATTTAGCAGAGGATAAGTTCAAAATGGCTTACAGCTGAATAAAACATCAATTACGCATTTTGAAGTTAGAACTAGGAGATTATTGATCTCATCTTTATACCTAACAGTAATTCCATGCATTGACTATTGCTGCTATTCTCTTGCAGCTTGTTTAGTATGGATGGAGATTTTGCACCAATGGTCGAGCTTGTAGAGCTTCGTAAGAGGCATGGGTTTTTATTAGTTATCGATGATGTAAGTGCAATTTCTGTATCCATGTGGAAGATGTATTGGCAAATATATATATATATATATATAGGGGGGGTGTTGTTGTGGTGGGGGGTTTGCATTCAGATGAAGGTGGACAAGATCAAGAAGTTCTCCCAGCCATGTCATGAATGAAACATCTGACCGGAAAAAGAAAAAAAAATGAATGAAACATGCATCCAGTGGAGTTTATCATTAAATGGATGGCACCAAGGAGATTTCTTGGGCAAGAGGTTGACCTTTTGTGATGGTACTTATGATCCCTGGCATTCCTATGGACAGTTGAAACATGGTTCAAGACAAGTTTTCATTAATGAGGTTGTGACTAGCATCCTCAGAGCTTTTTGGTTTGGTGATATACTTCACTTTAGTTAATGCACCTGGTGTGTTTACTAAAATTTCCCCTTTGAGATGCTTTGGTCTGCCTAAAACTTGAGGTTCAAACTGGAGGGTGGGACGGAAGGTCCTCTCTCATATGGTATAGGTAGAGGGAGGAGGACTTCTTTACATCATCCCACTCTGGTATTGTATTTCTTAATGATTGAGTAGGAATTCTTACATTTGTCGAGGGTTGTTTCAGGCTCATGGATCATTAGTTTGTGGTGAAAATGGTGGGGGAGTGGCTGAGGAGTTTAACTGTCAAAATGATATTGATATATGCATAGGAACTCTTAGTAAGGCTGTGGGCTGCTCCGGTGGATTTGTGACTTGCAGGTAATCAGCTTTTATGTTTCTTTGTTTTCCCATCTTTTATTCGTTGAAATTTGGGCAAAGGAAAATGTTGGAAATTTGGGCTCGCAGCATTGCCTTCATGGAAGTTCAATTCAGTTTTATTTTGTATCAGTAATTTGTTCAATGAAATAACCTGACCTTGTGATCCTGTATCAGCATTGCCTTCAGGGATGTCCAGTCCGCTGAAGGCATGATGGTGTATGTACACATACACAGTAGTGCATAAAACCTCTTCCCTATTGGAGCTGATTTTAAACACCCTTATATTTTTCTGAGATCCTCACATCTTACTGGTGAATGCCCCATTGGAACAGCAAAAAGTGGAAACTTCTCCTACAATCAACGGGTCGTGCTTTCATATTTTCAACTGCTTTACCTGTTCCAGGTGTTGCTGCTGCACATGGTAGTGTGACCCTTTTACATTACATACCTGCTTGATTTTCTGCATTTTTATCTTATTTTGATAGCAGACTTTTTGCTGATTTTAGAAACTTGTATACTATCTCTCGGATGGATATCTATTGATGAGATGTCCCAGCAGCTCTGCAGGAAATCTCACTTGGCATTTCTATGGAGTCCCCCACCTTTTTTAGGGTGGGAGACCCTCTCTTGTACACCGTATCTATCTTTCTCTGCATCCTTCACACATGTTGATGTGTAGGTCTATCTGGATTGTGCGATCAATGTACTTCATCTAGGTGAACTGATAATGTAACGGCATAAAATTAATGTGCTAAGAGCTCAACATTTTCACTTTGTCCACCATCCAGAAGATGTGGTTTCTAGAAATGTCGAATGGTGCTCATCTACTGGATGATCTTCATTCACACAGATGAGCACCTTGTGAGTTGTGACATGACTCGAAAGTAATGTACTCAACTAAGCCATACCCCAATTAAATGGAAATGTAATGTATTAACTTGATTTTGTATACACTAGATTTGTCATGCAAATCAGTAGTACTCAAAGAAGTTCCATCATAGGAGCAAAACCAGAGCCAAAGCATGACTTAAGGTTCTATTTTTCAGACACACTATGGTTCAAAACTGAACCACACATCATTTCTGATTCACGCCATACTGTTGGGGTCAATTAAAGTCCTAATTTTATTATTTTAATCTAAGTTGAGATAGATTAGGACACTCCTTTCTCCAAATAGCCTACAGCTAAAAGGAGATTTAGTTTCAGTTTCCTATTTGTAAAAGGAATCCAATCATAGTTGGCTTTCCCGGTCTGTCCATGTTTTGTCTTAGATAAGGATTGATTCTGATTAGTTACTACCTTTTCTAAATCAATCATGTTACAGTTTCCAACAAGTCCAGTAATAGTGATAAAGGCCAAATAGCCTCCCATGATTTCTATGATGAATGCTTTTTTGCCTTTGTTCTGTGAGATTCAGAGTAATGTTGTGAGATGCTAAGGTACGATTCTAATCAAGTTCCACGTCATTCTACTTCTTTTCCATTCTTCTTCATCTTGTTCATCATCATTATTTAGTTTTTTTTCTGGTTTCTTTAGTTTTTTTCTGGTTTCTATTATGTTCTTATGCATACCCTACTTAATGGAATTTCAATATCTCCATTGTTTCCATCTGAGATTTCATATTAAACTCTAGATTTGGAAACCGGATAGTATTCTAAACACTCCTATGGTTTCACAATTTGATTTTTGTGCTGATTTCTGAAAGTCTTACTGTACTTCCAATTGGATTCTTAATTCTACTTGTTTTGAATGTCAAAATCTGTTTACGACTTCAGATTGTTTCTCTTTAAAATTCTGATATAGTGACACCTGATCATTAATCCGATAAAAATTCTTTTGATTATTAACAAATTATAACTTTTCAGCTGCTGTTATTGTGGCAAAAAAGGAGATGTGGCGTAGAAAGGCAATTAGGAGCCGTGTGCAAGATTTTCGCACTCTAACTGGACTTCCCATTACAAGTCATATCATTTCTATCATTGTTGGGAGTGAAGAGAAGGTCCATCACGCAAGCACGTCTTTGCTTAAATATGGTTTCCTTGTAACACCAATTACACCTCCCGCAGTGCCTTCAAACTTATGCAGGTACTATTTTTCATGGTTTCTCTTAAGTAATTATTATTTGTCGTGGACCTATATATTGCAAATATAGGTGACAGTTTCTTTTGGATTCTTTTCTCATCATATGATGTTCCTAAATAATCCTTGATGTTTTAGGCTACGGGTAACACTCAGTGCAGCACATACCACAGATGATTTGAAGCAGCTCATAGCAGCACTCTCCAACTGCATCAGCTTACCAGAAACTAATGCTGCAAAATTCGACGGACGTGCGAAACTCTAAAATGTGATGTTTTCTAGTAGAAGAGTGATTCTCTTCACAGGATTGTCTTCAATCGATTTTGATTGATTTGGATGAAATTTCCATTACATACTGTTTTTACTCTATATGTAATAATGCTACACTAATAATGTTTCTCTATGTTGTCTGGGTTTGCTCGGGTGAGCCTTTTATGTAATAATGCTACACTGTTGTTATTATCCATGACATACCAAGTGGTGGTAGGGTTGGTTGGTTTAGACTAATCACTTTATCCATTGTGTGTTTGTGTGTGTTCATATTAATGTGAGGAGGAACTGTTTCCCGTGGGGGAGTGTGGCTCCTGCACGAGGGCCAATGGGAACACAAGAGGAAGACACAAATTAATGTAAAGGGGAAGTGTTTCGTTTGGAAGAGTGTAGCTCTTGCATGAGGGCCAACGTGTGTACAAGAGGGAAGCATCAATATAGGCATATCTTCCACTTGGGGGGGAGTGGGATGCCTTCAGAAAAAAAAAAAAAAAAAAAAAAAAAACCACACTCCCCTATAGAAACCATTTTCCATAATGCGACTGCTATGTAGTCTTTGAAATCAAGAGACACATACGAGCCGAGCCAAGCCAACTAAGACCGAGACCAAGACCAAAATGATCTGATCCTGGGTTCCGACTTAACACCATTTTGATTGCTTTGGTTTTGAGCTCAACAATTCCAAACTCAATGTCAGGTTAGGTTTTGTGTGGGCTTTACTTGGTAGACCTTGGATTGAGCTTGGGCCACCCTCCAAACTGTCCAACCTGTTCGGTGCCCACCCTAACTCATAAATAGATAAATAAATGACTTAATTTGAACAAAAGAGTGCTTTCGGAAAATAGTAGAAAATGATAATTTTTTGTTTTTTTTTCTAAAGAGTGGTTTTCCGAACACTAGCTTAGCTTAATGGCGGTAATTTCATCTTGAAGAGTTGGCGCTCAAAGGAGAAGGTTGTGAGATCGAACCTTGTTATATTCGGGTGAATGAGTGTGTTGTGTGTAGGAGTAAATAGCATAAACTGCTGAGAACGTTGTGAACACAAAAATCCCTTGCTTACGTGTCAAGTTTGCATTTAACCATGGCCAGTACGTAGCAAAAGAAATACTTAAAAATGCAATAAAAAAAAAATGAAACTTGTTGAAAAGAAATGACAAAAAGAAACGCAAAAGCCAAAATGCTCATATATGGAGAAGGTATAATATTGAGTTTGGGTTTGAAATTTGATACAACCTAATCTAAACTATTCTCTAAAGTATAGACATCCAACAGCCCATGTTGCATTCATGCAAATTTTTATCCATTTTCTCAAACAAATTTGTCTTCTAAGATGTTCATTTTCCATTAGCAATCATGATTCTAAGGGCCCGTTTGATAACGTTTCAAGAAACAAGTTTCTGCCGTTTCTGTTTCCAGAAACAGTAGAAACGGTGCAAAAAGCGTTTGATAAAACTGTTTCGTTTCACTTATTTTTAGAAATAGAAATAGAAATTTTTACTTATTTATGGTTCAAGAAACGACCCAGGTTCGCCGTTTGTGGAAACGACTTGTGGCAATTTTTTCACTGGTTACCATCGACTTCTAAAAACATGACTTATCAAACACCTTCAATTCCGTTTCTGTTTCAAGAAATGGAAATTTATGTTTCTGTTGTTTCTTGAAACAGAAACGGCAGAAACGTTATCAAACGGGCCCTAAGTATATTTTTCTAGCAAAAAAATTGTAAACAGAGGGATAGTTTCTTCAGAAAATTACAAGATCAGACATTATTGGGTTTTTCTTTACCAACCTATCCACTTAATGTTTGATTTAAGGAAATTATACGAAGTTAGAATTTATTTTTACCAAACTACCCAATATGCTAGGGTAGTTTACATCCTCTCACTTTCTTTGATACTCTCTTATATTATACATATGGTGATTCAAGACCTCCCCTTCATACACATCATGATCTACTCTGATGGGTTTTTTTTTTCTTATACTCGTTCAGTAGGAATGTTAGAGCCTCGGTTGGAGGTAGTAAATAATGAGAGAGTGAGAGAGAGAGAGTCCAGAAAAGAATTGAAAAGAAGAGCGAAGAATTCATTAGTAAATATTCACATCTTCCTCATCATTCTTCATTACCTTGGTTCTAGACCCTCAGATATAAGGTACCGACGTACACATCCAATGATCCAAGGCGACAAGGGTTAATGGTTACAGTCATGTAAAGAGCAAACAAACCAAGCAGTACAGGAGATGCAAGCCTAGTAGTCTTTCTATTAGGAAATGTAACGAATCAATATTGCAAAGGAAAATGCTTGGTCTTCCTTCACCCACCAACCCATAAACCCAAAAAACGAACAAAAACTGACTCAAAGGAACTAACCTAACCTAACCAAACCTAACTTAACCCCGGTAATTCCAGAGTCCGCGCATAGAGAGAGGAGAGAAGAGAGAAGAGGACAAATCTCCAGTGCAGGTAACTTCGCCTCTTCTCCTTCTTCTCCTTCTTCTTCTTCTTCATCTCTTGTAACCTCTTTTTTCTTCTATTTTAACGTCTTTTTCTTCTTCCTCATCTATTGTAATCAGAGAGCAGGTATTGGGACCAATTTTAGGGGTTTTTTGGACCACCTATGACTGACTCTAGATTCCAGAGATAGAGATCGATAAGCTTCAACGTTTTGAGGAGAGATTTGTTTGTAACCCTCAAATATTTCCCTAAAAGGTCTTCATCATCGTATAGCTCATAGAGAGAGGTAACGTCTTCTTCTTCTCTTCTATTTCTTCTTCTCTTCTGAACAACTTCCCTTTCTTCTTCTTCTCTAATCGCAGAGCAGTTAATTCATCCTCAGTGCCCTGTGAAACCATAAAAGGAAGATTCAGAGAGAGAGAGAGAGAGAGAGAGAGAGAGACTTTTTGGCACGCAGAGCACGGTTCATTGATTTTTTTTTTGGCACGCAGAGCAGAGACACTCCTACTACCCAATTTGTCGGTTTCTTCACCTGAGAATGAGGTACATGTTCTCAGTTCACTCCTTCGCCCAAATCTCTTGATAGTGGTTTGATATTTGTTCGATCTTTATCTATTTTATGTGATTTAAGTGCTGTAATTGATTAATTTTTCAATGGCTGTATGGTCTTGTGAATTTCCCTAACTAGTTTA
Source organism: Macadamia integrifolia (assembly GCF_013358625.1). Classification (NCBI taxonomy): domain Eukaryota; kingdom Viridiplantae; phylum Streptophyta; class Magnoliopsida; order Proteales; family Proteaceae; genus Macadamia; species Macadamia integrifolia. The sequence continues at coordinate 31,554,064 of NC_056564.1, read as the reverse complement.
TATGCATAGTTAAATTGTGCTTTTGCCCTGTTTGACCTTTAGATGAATAGCGCATCCAAACCAAACTACTTTCCATACTTGTGGGATTGACTTTTAGTTGAATTATACTGATCATATTGATTTCTTGAATCAGATGCAAAAAAAGGGGGAAAAATAATTAAACATAGCTTAAAAATCTATCTGATATCATGTAACTGAGTTCTTCCATGGATGATGAGCTCTTGCTCTCCAAGGAAACAGGAGATGATGATGATGAAATTAGCGAAGCTTCCCTGCTGAGAAGACCTACCTCTTCATCTGCGCATTGTATCAATTCAGATCAAGTTATCATTCCAATTGTTTCTCCATCTTCAACTCACAACACAACCAATCCACCATCTTTCTACAACCTCATAGCTAAGTTAAGCATAGATAGAAGACCAGCACATCGTTCACACAGTGCCCCCTGCTTATTCACAGACACAAGGGAGGTTCTTCAGCTTCTTCCATTAAGCCTAACCCCACTCTGCAATGAACCCCTTGGGTAGTTCGACAAGCCTTCATCGGTGTCTTCTTGTATATATTAGTTGGTGTTGTGATCTATGTAGTGAAAAGTGGAAGTTTTATTGGTCATAAGACCTTTAAACCTGTAGATGGATTGTATTTCTCTGTGGTGACTCTTTGCACAATTGGGTATGGTGATATAGTACCCGATACAGAATTTACGAAGTTTTTTACTTGTTTTTTCATCCTAGTTGGTTTTGGATTCATTGATATATTGCTAAATGGATTAGTAACATACGTGTTGGATCAGCAAGAGTCAGTAGTGTTGAGTGCAGTGGATGAGAATAGATTTGATGAAATGTTTCAAGCTTATGTGATTGACAGAGTTCAGGGAAGAATGAGGATAAGGATGAAGGTGGGATTGGCATTAGGTGTTGTTATTGTTTGTATTGCAGTGGGGATGGTAATGGTGCATTTACTAGAGGGATTGGATTGGATTGGATTGATAGTTTCTATTTATCGGTAGCTTTGGTGACGACGGTGGGTTATGGAGATTATGCATTCATGTGATTTGAAGGGTAGGTGTTTTGCTATCATTTGGCTCTTGGTAAGTACATTGGCTATTGCAAGGGCTTTCCTCTACTTAACTAAGTTAAAGGATTGACAAGAGAAATCGAAAGATCGCGAAATGGGTTCTTCAGAAGAAGATGACTCTAGGTGATCTAGTGGCTGCTGACCTTGATAATGATGGTTCTACTGCTACTCTAGGATTGACTCTAAGATATGTGATATGAATACTACTGCTACTGATCATCAACTATATATATATATATATATATATATGAATACTACTGCTACTCTAGATAGATAGAGGATCATTATTCATAATTAGGAACTGTGAGGAGGCCTTGATTCCATCCATGAATAATCTTCTTCATAAGGGTCATATCCTAATTGATTGAATTGAAGCATTCCTTCTTATATCTTCCAAATTCCAGTTGGTGGGGCGGGGGGGGGGGGAGTTCCAATAAAGATAGAATAATGGACTGTACTGAATCCTGCTACTGTGAAAGCTTTATACAAAGCCTCAGTAGGAATTGAACACATCCTTCCTGCACTTTGCCATGCTATTTTAATTTACTGTTATATTTGTGATTTGGGTGTTATTTATGTAATTATTGATTTTCATCCAAAAAAAAACGTTTCTGAAACGAGTTTAACCAAATGCCACAACTGTCGTTTTTCTGTTCTGAAACTGCCCCTAAAATAGATTCACCAAACACCCTTTTTTTGTTTAAAAACGTCGTTTCGAAATAGAAACTGAAATTTGAGTTTCTGACACGAAACGTCGTTTCTAGAACAGAAACGATACCAAACGGGCTCTTAGTTTTCCTTCACCCACCAACCCATAAACCCAAAAAAGAACAAAAACTGACTCAGAGGAACTAACCTAACCTAACCCTGGTTAGGGCAATCTGAGTAAGAGTTGGGTGCAGAAAGAGCCAGCCAAGTGCCCACGGATGAAGCGCAGTAGCTCCCTTGGTGGTGTTAAGGATGTGAATTTGTAACCGAAACCGAACCGATCCATTTACACCGAAACCGCAAAATCGCTTAGTAAATGGTGTGGTTATGGTTTCAAGTTTTAGGACGATTAGCTAAATGGGTCGGGTCGGTTTTAACCGCAGAATCCGTTGGTTTCAAACCGAATTGAAACCGTTTAAACCGAATCGTTTAAAATCGTTTAAATCGATCCGATTAATTCGTATAACAATTAAATAAAGAAGGGGCAGTAATCCGTATAACAATTAACAATTAAATTAAGTGTCCATCCTTCTTTGGTATGATTTATTACAATTCAGTTCAAGTTTAGACTTTAGATCATGAACTTGTAATCCATATATGTTACTATGTTATTATGTTATCATAGATGGGGTGTTTTGGCTGAACCACCTGTCATTTTAATATTTTATGCTGTAGAAGGCTGGATTTGGATGTTGAATGATATTAGTTCTAAATGTTTGAGAATGACCATCCAAAGAAATAGCACTAGATTATCAAATTAAGACATACCATCGTTAATATAGAATCTCTTATTTGTGGTTGCTAATTATTTTTTGATAAGCTTATGATCTTCAGTTTAGAGATGGTTGCAAGTTATAGCAAATTGATTGTGAACCGTTTTACAAACCGTATGAAATAAACTGAAATTGAAACCGTTTAAAACCGTGAAACCAACACCGTTTAGAAACCGTGGAAACCGAAACCGTTTACTAAACGGTCATGGTTTCAGAAAGTGGAACCGTTTAGTAAATGGTGCGGTTATAGTTTTAGTCAAATAAATGTGAACCGAACCGATCCGCACCGTTTAAACCGAAATTGAACCGATTAACACCCTTAGGTGGTGTTGCTGCTGCCCTTGTTCTTGCTGGTGATAGTAGTGTCGGATCAGATGATCGGCCCCGTTTGTCATCTTCGTGCTAGCACTGCTAACAACTGCCACATCATGATCAGATCCAATTACCTGCATGCCACAACAGGACAACAATGATATATATATATATATTTAATGTTCTTAGGACATTTTGGTCATTCCAATAATCTCAGTGAGAAGAGAAAGGAGATACAACGTACGTCATTGTGGTCGAGGTTGAGACGGGGACGGACAGAGGTAGGACTAATGTTGTCTCCCTGGCATGTCGATTCCAGTATGACGACGGAGGACGATACGGCCACTGTAAACCCTCTTTTCTCAGCTAAGGGTTTCACTGGGGACGGACTTGGCTGCTGCGGATGACTACTGTTAGTACTAACACCACTGATACTAGGACGAGGAATAGGAATAGGATTAGTAATATGAAGCATAGGAGGAGGAGCGACGTTGATGGGGAGCCTGGGTGCGGATGTGGCGGAAGAGGCAGAGGAAGGAGTGGGGACCGTATCCTCTGCAGCAACCTGGGAATGTGGGGCATGGGGTGGATGCAGGGGAGACGACAAGATGTTGCTGCCGCCGCTGCCCACCATGTTCGGCCAAAGAAATGTTCCCTGAGGCTTGCATATCCTGAACCCACTGCACAATCTGTCTCCTTTCTGCCTTTGCAGCATCTGCCGCCTTTCCTTCTTCTTTGTCCTCATCTCGTTTCTCCGCGTCAGCCGCTGCATCAATCCCTTTTGCTCCTTTTCGTTTTCCTTCTTCCTCTCCCGCCTCTACAACTACCACCGTTGATCTCTCTGTCTCTTTGTCCATCGAACATGAGGATAGTTTCCCAAGCTGCTCCTGCATATGCCATACACCATATGTCCATCGTTACTAGTTATAACTTACCATCCCAATTCCCATGTTTGTTCTAAAGCAAATGTGATAAATCTATAGCACCATCGGATTAGAACCATCCTTTGTTTTCGACTATTAACTGCATTTCTTTCAACGAATTGGAAAATTTGACGAGCTGCTGCTCTAGTTGGCTTTTCCTCTTCACCATGTTTTCGTATATTTCCTGCCAAAAACAGCAGAAGCAAAAAATCCCCTCCTGAAAAGTTAAAAATAAAAAAAGGTATGACAGGCAAAACCCCAATCCAGTTGCATTTTTGTCCTATTAATCAGGAAAGCACATAACATATTAATTAAGGGTCCCCATATTAATGCAGTCTGTCCAAATTTATTAATGCACAAGACAAATTTATGAAAACCAGATCATTTTCGAAGAACGTGTCACATTATTTAATTTATTTGAGCTGGTTTAACCCAAAAAAAAAAAAAAAAAAAGTAGCAACGCTTAAGAGTTTAAAAGTTATAAAAGCCACATTTAATTTCAATGGTTGGTTTAATAATGTTAAATCTCAACCATTGAATATAAAAAACATTTAACCTGCTACCGACTCTCCCACACGGTTTTCTTCTTTTTCACGGCCTCATTGCAGCGATCATCCAAGTTCAGCCGTGGCATTGGACTTGATTTAACTAAACTCT
>NC_056564.1:31527523-31547538 GCF_013358625.1 Macadamia integrifolia | reverse complement strand
TAATTACTAGGTTTCGGTATGTGGTTCTTATGTTTATTTGTTTTAAAAAAAAAAAAATGAGAAATAATTCTCATGACAAGGCATGGTTTAATTACTAGGTTTCGGTATGTGGTTCTTATGTTTATCTGTTATAAACAAAAATGAGAAATAATTCTTGTAAACCTAGACATCAGTGCAGTTGGTAATCTTTATTCTTCAGAAAAGAGACTGGCTGCCCTAGTTTTCCATACGTTCAGTTTTTAGAATGGTGGAAGAAGAATTTCATGGAAGAACTGCAGCAAACTATAACAAATAGAAATAGATGCTTCACTTCTAGGGGACAAATTTGAAGGAAAAATTACATGTCAATACCCAAAAAAGAGTGCATTGGCTTCACAACTTTTGCATGGAGAGGGTGGGGTTTGGGGGAAAGAAAAGGCTTTACGACTATCGCATGAATGTGGGGGGTTGGGGGAGGCTTCACTTCTGATACCAAACTTAGTAGACTTCAAGGTACTCAACTAATGTGCATTGGAAGAATGAGGAAATACCCATGTTGAGACCTTAAATTACCTGTCAACACTGCAACTGAAACTTCCAACAAGGAAGTGAAGGTGTGGAAATTTGGGTTCTACATCTGATAAATACCCACCAGTTATGGAGGGAGGGGGTGAACTTTCTTTATTGGTTACAATCGGTGAATGCCCTTCAATATAGCATGAGCAAATGTTGCTTATAATATTCAAATTCGAAGCTAGTAAAAAACCATGAAAGAAATGCTAAACATGATTTGATAGGGATATGCTCACTAAACAGTAAACAAATACCAATCCACAAGTAGGACTGTCAGGTACTATTATAAAAAGCAATATAGAGAGCTTAGTAACAACCGAAACAGGGATTGGATTAGACCTAAGTTTAGGTCAACAATATGGACACAGAAACAGTACTTAACCCTCCAAAGATAGGAGCAATCAAATGGTTGGATTAACAATTACAGCAGGTGAAGTATATGACAGCTTCCTGCCAAAATTAGTAACTATGTATAGCTCTCAAATCCTAGGTTAGAATACTCCAAAATTAATATCAGTAGTAGGTCTCAGTTACAATAGATAGCCTCAAATCAATCAGTCAACTGATGAACGGAACACAGGTTACAAGTTCAAACCAGATTTAGTAAGTAGTTGCTAAAAACTAATCCCACAGTACTACCCAATTGGAACCACAGTTTATGTTGATGGAATGGAGTGTTATACGCCTTATGACTTTAGAAAATCATCAAGAGTTGATGGCTGGATGTGGGACAACAACCGACTAATGGAATTAGAAACTAGGAATGAAATATAGCAACTTTCAGACCGTAGGCAGATCCAACCACTGAATGTGGCTGAGGTCAATACTGAAGGAGGGTTCCAATGAAGGGACTATGATCTCAAAACAGCAAGCCCCAACCTGTTGGCAAGATCAGTAATTACAAGAGTTTGCAACCAGCTGCAGTAGCAGTCCAACAGAGGGTGCCCCAGGGATGGATGAAGACTCTAATCTCTTCCATTGTTGGATCGATGGAACACTCTTCAAGGGTTCAAGCAGCAACAGCAGCAGCGTGGAGAGAATGAGAGATAGCTCAACACCTGACTGATCAGACCTTGTAACAGTGTTAAAAATTGAAAGTAAGGAGAGGATGGATTGAAGAGAAGGGAGGGAAGAAGGGGTATATGACCGAGGCCTTTCACCTATGGCCTTGGTCAGTCTCTCATTAACCACAAAGGCTTCACACCTCTCAACTGTATCTCACAACAACCATGACAAAAACCAGGATTTTCATTCATAAAAAATCGTGGGGTATATGCACAATGGCATTTCTAGTAAATAGGTGCTTGTAGGCTGTAGCACTCTAGCAGAAAATGGAAACTAACTAAAAAGAGTCCCACGCATAAGGTAGGAGCCTTGTACAATAAGAAACATGATTGAAAGGAAAGATAGCTTAATATCTAAGTAGTATCTAATTAAAAATCAAATAAGAAACTGCAATAAACCCCAATGTTTCTGGTTTTTAGTGAACCAGCAAACACCCAGACCATATGGGCTTGGTCTGGCCTGGACCAAAGTCCAGTTGAAACCATGGGCCTAACTACGAGCCTGGTTCTTCTTGAACCTGCAGCTATAATACTTGCTGTAATGTTTGTCCACACCATGAATTCATGAAAGATGTATAGCACATGGGGTGATGAATATCTGTAGCAAGTATTCTCTGGATACCTGTGTTGCTGTACTTGAAAGATGCCCCTATTGTATTGCTCTAGTTGGAGGCTTCTTCAGGAAAATTTCCTTGTGCTATGGCTATATTTTATTGGGAAAATATTTCTATTGCACCTGCACCTGGAAGTCTTTCCATCACTTTTGTGCTTTGCCACAGGGTTTTATGATTTGGCAGTCTGATTGTTGGATAGGTAGGGGACTCTGGATGTCTCACCTGTCAAATTTGATGGCATATCTCAACTGTATGCCTAATGTGTTTGGAGGCTTTTCCTTGGTTTTTCGATGGTACCTGTTGTGTTTACTTCCCTTGTTTTTTTCAAACATTTTTCAAACCTTTATAATGACATGGGGAGATGGTAGATTGATTTAAAATTCTGGAACGAGATTACTGGACAATATGACCACAAAATTTGGACTCTAAACGGAACTGCTACATGGCAGCTATAAGGGTGTGATGGAACTGTGTTGTGGAAGCTGGCTGGGACCATATCCAATTTTTTGCTAACCATTGGTTAGGTGTTTACTACTGCTTTTGCTTTTGTGGCACCCCTCCCCACGTTTTGGCTCCCAACCTACCCAGCCCTTACTGTCATAATGTTTAAGAATATTTCCCTTTTTGCTTACAGTGCCTTCAACTTCTATGCAGGCTGAGTCATGGGTTAATGACATGAGTGGATCAGCAGCGGATGATTCAACAGAAGTAGAATTTGAGGGCCGGCCCTTGAGGTTGATTTTTTTCCCCTCTTCTTCTTCTCTATCTCTTTCCTCCCATTTCCTTTTCTCTCAAATCCTGTGTTTGTGTGCTTTTTTTTTTTTTTTTTTTTCTGTGGGTGCATGTGCGCATTTGGATATGCTCGTCTTCTTCAGATTACTGTTTTGTGTCTTAAGGCTATCTTCCCATCTCCCTGTGTAGGCTAGGACTTGGGGCAAAAGCAGTACATCAATCGAAAACTAGAGCTTTAACTGATCCTGTTGAAAGAAAATTACGTGCCAAGTTGGACGCTGGAAAAAGAAAAGCTGCCCAAAGCATAGAAGAATCCAATCCATCTGAGCAAAATGATAAAGTTGGAGAGGATGATAGTGAAGATGAGGATTCAGAGAGCAGAACCAATGCCTTTCCGAAGAAGAGATCGATCCTCCCTGCCTCTTTGCATGGCAAAAAGGGACATAAGTAACCGGCTGTTACTTCCTCAGATGCTTTTCTTAGTTTTCCATTATGTTCTCTGGGTCTTGCTATAAGTAATGTTTTGCACAATGGGGTGTTTCTTTTTGGTGTCTGTGGCTTATCTTGCTAAGGTATTTTATGAATCTGTGACAGTAGACAACTTTGCAATTGTACAGTTTCTTTGGCTACGTTTGTTTCCATGTAAAAAATGGAAAAGGAAAAATTTTTGTAAAATTGGGGTTATATTTTTTCATGTAAAATATCATTTACTTGAAAATTTTTACAACACAACAAAAAGGGCCTACATGACTTTTGTACTAAAGGGGTTTACACAAGTTAGGAATCTCTTAGGTGGAAGTATTGGTGTTTACCTGAGGGAACCACAGGTTTGCCACCTCATTCCAACTGTGTCAATTCTACTAGATAACTGGTGTGGGGGAAATGATGTATTTGTCTTACTCCCGATTTATGGAGCTCGAAAGACAGAAATACAGTGTATGATTAGGATGACAACTTTACACGTGGTCAATCTAAAAGAACTCATACTAGTTGGGTAGCCTTTGTTATGGGTACCATCCTTCGCACGGGTTCTGTGTGCAGAGGAATGATGAATAAGCATATACTCATATTTCATATGGCCTCCGTCTGGTTATATGTAAATATATATGAGAAAAGAATCCTGCCTATTTGCGTGTCTCTATCCCCAGATATAAACAGGTGCAAAAGGACTGCACTGTCCCTTCCTAGATGCCTTCATGTGTTGCCCTGTGGCTACGTAAATGAACAGGGTTCTTTTGTCCATATATATTTTGGGAAGTGGTTCTTTGTTCGAGAGAGTGGCCTACACTAGCGCACCCTATGTCTATTTCTCTCCTCCCCAAACCAAGTGGAAGAGATGTCTTTTCACTTAGGAATGAGAGAGAGAGACACATGGCAGTGCTGGCGTAGACCACATTCTCAGGCATAGTTCTTTTACCCATATTTTTGCTGAGTAACAGGGAATGAGCCTAACAAATGGAACTAATGGCAATTGGTGTGACTAAATGAGGAATGATTTGGGGTAATTTAGCTGTGTGTTACCTCTTGCAGGGGAGCATATGATGACGACTTGCAGAAGCTCTGGAAGAAGTTTGAAGGTCCTGGTTCTTTGTTCTTTCCAGTGTGCTTGGCTTGAGCTAACATGGTTGTGATGTCAACTATGTGTTGATGCCGACACTGAATGTGCTTCCTTGTGCTTGACTTCATTTATATACTAGCTTTGGTAAGTTCTAATGGTAATCCATAAAAATCTGGCAAGATGAGGTGGCTCACTGCTTCAGTACTTTAGTCTGGTAAACTTTGGATTATGGATACTTTGCACTGGACTATTTGAATGTGACAATCTCTCTCTTCTTCGAAATTGCTTCCCCAGAATAAATGACATGAAATCCCTGAAAGCTGAAGGAGTTGTAAAGCAAGCTAAAGGGATCCTTTGACCTCTTGTTTAGTCTAGTCCTCACATGGAGGTCCTCTCTCTCTCACACACACACACACACACATTCACAGAGAGAGAGAGAGAGAGAGAGAGAGAGAGAGATTCCATTTGCCCACATTCATTTTCATAATTCATCTATTGGCTGTGAACTTTGACCGTAGTTCTCATGTTATTGTGTGTTCTTCTAACGAAGTGTTACCCATTGAAATGGTGTTGGCTACGCTGTAGTCAAATTTGTCACTGTAGCGTTATTGCTCGAAGGTTCGTGCTCTGGTATTTCAGATCAATAATTCAATGCACAAACAAAAGAAACTCAAGTTACATAAAGAATACAAGCTTTGAATGCAAAATTTTCTTTCATTTTACTTTCTAATTACAGTATAGTATACCCAAACATGTGAATCGAACGACAACAACCACGCAGAAGATTGAATCATACTGAATGAGAAGAATGAACAACAAAAATGATCAGTCAAAATAAAACCAATCCCTCAAACAGAAAAAGCCCACCCGACCTCCTTATAATGATGAGAAGGATCCCTCTTCACTCTATTAGTTGTATGGCTGACTGGGTATGTAACGGCCAAGGGAGAAAAAAAATATGGAGAGCTTTCCATATGAAATCTCCACTGGTTTATTTCTATGATCACCTGATCACTCTCATTTTGACCAGGTCAGAGCCATTATATAACATTGTACAACCCATCCTAAGGCAAAACCATTTCCTATTCTTTTTTTCTTTTTTAATTTTCATTGAATCCTTTTGTCTTGATGGAGTTCTGTGCATCCATACTTAGCAATGTGCTATAGGTGCAATTTGACAGAACCCAAAACCTGCCTGTTTTAGAACTTGTCACTGTCATCATTTTCCTTTCCCAACTGGCCTGAAATCTGGAAAACCTTAAGGGAAGTATCAGAGCTTCATGTACACAGCTCATATATTGTTTCTTCAGTCGGTTCTTCCAGGATGACATCCCCCATTTCATTACTAATAAGCTCAAAATCAAATCTGAGGTCCATCCACTTTCCTGCTTTTGCCATGTCCTTCTGTAAAATCTGGTCCAGTGCAAGCGGTTGGTTTTGTGGAAGAAGCTGACAATCAATGCCTTCCCATACTTCACTGATGAGATTTTTCCCTCCTGGGACTGGTCTGATGTTTGGTTTGCCAAATGATACCCAAGGGGAGCAAGCAAAATAACGCTCATATACCTCCACAAGAACTTCATTGATGCAATCAAAGAGCTCCTTTGGATCACTACAAAGTTGATCAGACAAAGCCTCCACTTCATCAAACAAAGAAGAGGCAAGTAGTTGGTCTGTATATTGTGACCTCCCCAGGAATTCATCCCAGCTGCTGAAGCCAGAGATTCTTAGTACTGCCTTGACCAAGTTGAAGGTGGACTTTTGTCCCCCACACAACTTACATAGATTTCTGGATCAGGACTTGCTGACGGCAGAGCTGAAGAGTCATATTCTCCAAGATGAATCTGCAGTGGTTGAATTGGTGGCTCAACTGCACATATTTTGAATGGATTAGTGCTGGAGCAGGATCAACATAAAATATAAAGTGTGAAACAACAGTAACAATGTGACTGCCATGTTTCCTAATACAAAACCTACCTGGCTGGGATATAAATCTGCCAGGGCTGGTAGCATCTTCTATGATGAATGGCTCAAGAACAGACACTGGACTTGGCTGTTCGGGTTTGTCAGTTATGCCTTCATGATCTACAAATTTCTGAATAATTACAGAACCTGGTGAGGAGGGACCTGAAGCTGAAGATGATGACTGATTCTCTTCAGGTGAGTCCTGAAAAAAGAAGAGTGGTTTAGCCACAATGTAATACAAGCACTGGGAACATCATTTATAAACACATCAGCTGATAAATGCAAGTGATCTAATAAGATCCTCATATAAACAGCTATTTACCAGCCTCAAGCATTCAGAAGTTTCTTCTTCCTCAAAAGTTTTGTTTGTATCTATGCTTCGGCTGGTTGTGTCAAGAGCTGTAATGCAATCTGGATCAGGGTAAATTTCCAAGGGAATATACTCTTCTGGGTGCTCGATGTTAGTTATTTCAACAGCATTTGTGTCAGCTACAGAAATTTAAGAAATGAAATATGTTAAATCAAGGTGGAAGTATGAATCAGATTTTTTTTTTGAACTCTTTTTACTATACATTGAAGGGTGAATAGGGCTTCACCTTCTGGACTGAACTCTTTAGCAGAACAAATGCTTTCCTGTATTTTTCTATCAGGAGAAAGCTGTTGTGAGATATTTGAATTTGAGTCGGGGACTTGCAGTTTGCTGTCGGCTTTATGGTCAATATTGCATGGTGGAGAGTGTATATTCTGCCTCAGTGGGATTAGATTTCCGGAACCATTGTCTTCTTTAAGCTGCCACACATTCTCACTGATCAACTGGACATTGTCATGAGGCTGAACTCTCATCTCTGCAGTTACTGAGCCATGTTCTTTGTCCCTTCCCGGACTGAAAATAGGTGACACATTGTATTCAGGCAGTGAAAGTATCCTCCCCAATGTCTTTGGGATCTGTCCACTCGACAAATTGATATCTTCCTTTCCAGTGCTGACGATATCAGATAGATGTTTTACAACCTCAATGTGGATATGGGATTCACTTTGTTTGAAATTTTCAACACTTTTCATGGTGATGTTTTGGCCATCAACACTGGTTGGAGCAACTTCATATCCGTTGATGGGTTCATGGTCCTTCAACTGACTTGGCTCAAGGTCTTTTGACTGACTTAACTTGCCTCTTCCCTCGACATTGATAGATGGATCGGTGATTCTTCCAATATGGAAATTGCTTTCTCTAGGTGAACCCCTTTCAGTGACATCTTCATTTTTCTCTTTACTAGCTTCTGATTCTGGGTGCTTGGAAGGTACTCTGCGCAATATAGGAGGCCAACGCTGCTCCTTTCTACTTACACCCATCACATGTTTCAGCTTCTTTCCAATTTCTGTGAAAAAAAAATGGGAGTTGTTTTTCACCCATGGTTCTTCAGTTCTTAAGTTAGGACTGGTTTCAGTTGCAGAATTTTGCTTGTCTTTTGGTCTGGGCTTCAACAAAACTTTATTGTTCAAGGCCTGAGGACTGTCGCTTCCCTTTGACGGCTTTATTTTCTGAGATTTAATCTTTCTCCTAAAAAAAGCATGCACAGTTTGCTTTTGTAACTTTTTCTCACTGATGAGTTCCTCACATTCCCTGGAATTACCCATCTTCTCTTCTGGTGATAGTTTCGTCCATCCAGCCACTGCTTGAGCATCCCGTAGGTCTTCGATGTGTTTCACCAACGGAGAGTTTGGATCCTGTAGGAGTTTCAAAAACTGTTACTTGTTTGAGTTCAACATCTCTAAAGCATTCATGAATAGTTTGGCCCGGTGACCTCTGTTCTGCTGTTCTGCTTCAATGAACTTCTGATTCAGAAATGCCTCTGTTGCTTCACTCAGTTTTTCTGGAATACTAGTCTGCATATTAAGCTTATCAAAATGGGTATGCTTCACTAAACTAATACTTCCTTGTAAATTTTCCTACATTCGCATGCTGCAGATGTGCTTCTTGGGTATCATGGAACTGATTGCAGAACTCTTCTATTACTGCAACTAGATTGATTTTATTTGAAGATTGCTCCTCTGAATTTGGAATATCATGAGGTAGTTTATAATTTAAGCCTGCAGAAGCTTTAGAATCATGGACTTGCATATCACAGGTTCCAGTGCAGGACTTGGTTGCCTGTTTATGGTTCTTTCCCAATCCATTTTTCGGATCAGATTGTCTCTTCCACTGCAACATTTCCAATCTGGTGTTTTGGTTGCTGCTCATTTGACATCTCTTCTTCCATGAGTTTCTTCACACTCGTCTTAGCACCATCAACCTTCTGTATTTTTCTTTTGTCACCTTCCTGAAACATTTAAAGTTGAAAGTACTGATAAACATGCAACCATAGCATATATTTGAGGAAATGATCTAGGATATATTCCAAGATGCAGAGTGAATTTATGCCCAGAAATCTAGTACTTCAATAAACAATTTTCTGCATACTTTGAAGACTGGTATATATTAGTTTCCTTAAAGGAAGTGTTGGTAACTGTTCTAAATCAATAAGGGAATAGACTCTTTTTAATTTTTATTCACAGAATGAGAGGTCTTTTAAGTAGGATTTTCTTGCAGGCCATCTATTGATTAGCATGTTATAATCATGCCATGCTAGTCTTTTTCTTGGAGGGTGGGGGGTGGGTTCTCATATTTATTTTTTTTGGATGAATAAATAATTCATTACCAAAGAGGGGAAAAATAAAAAGGACCCAAGGAAGTGAGCAAATTACAAGAGGGCCAAAAACAAAGTATGAGATAAATGTAAAAGGGCAGAAACTCATTCCCAAGAAATTTGGATTAATTGGTTTCCAGGACAAGTCTAGTTAAGAATAGAGAAGTGACTATAGCATAACCACAAACCTAAAAGTTTATCATCCACTAAAAAATCCTCTGTTTTTTATCACAACTTAGGCGGGTCATAAAAAATCATGTTGTGTCGGATTTCCCATCTTCTAATGCTGGTAATCCTAATATCTATGGATTGCTTTTTGTTCCTATGTAAATTTCCCCTAGAAAATGGTAGGTGTAAGACCTTTCAAAGCAAAGTTTTTAGAATTGAATGAGTGCTTGAAAACCAAGGCTTCATCCAGTTGGATGGCAAATGAAAACTTTTCTAATTTACAGACAATAATTGTGTAACCAACACAAAAAAGTTACCAACTGTGGTGACTATATTTTACTTCACTTTTCAACCAAGTTACTTAGATTTTAGAAGAGAAGTTATCACAAGAGAGAAACCTTACTTCATTTTTCAACTACTACCTAAAATGTTTAACACTACTTGTCTTTGTTTTACATCCAACCACATGGAGCCTTAATGATGAGTTTCAAACAGTGAATGGTTTATTGCATTAACTCAGATCCTTACTAGGGCCTGTCAACTGACTGGTTCATTTGGGGGAAGAAAGTAGAGAAAGAATCTTGTTGCAATGAGTGGTGTTGAACTTATTACCTAGTTTTGTCCTTGATAAAACATTGTTACTTGTCAAAGAAAAGGAGAAGAAGAAGGCATATTGCGTGATATTCCTTTGGATGATGAGTAAAAGATTCAAAGTAAGCATGGAATTTTACCAGACTTACATCACTGCCTTGACACATTTCATCCAAACTAGTTAGCAAATTACGTCTACTCTTTAGATCTCCACCACCTGCTGAAGAAAAGTCAACAGCTTCAATATGTAGATCACAAAGTTTATCAAAGAAAATAATTAAAAAAAAAATGATTATGTGTTGGGCAAGATACAAAAATGACACTGTGATTTAGTCAAACTGTTAGGAGGACATTAGTTGTTAGTTATTCTTGACGTTTTACATTTTCAAGCTGTAATTTACTAACAGTGACAAAATCGCTTCTGATTTATGTGTTGCACTATTTATTCTGCAATGCTTTCTTTCTTCCCATACTATCCTGCTCACAAAGAATGGCAGCAACTATTTGCAGAAATAAAAAAAACATATCAAGTTCAAATTAACCAGAAGAACAAAGTCGTTCTGAAGGCATTTAGATTTAGACATTTAGTCAGCCCCAGAGGGTAGGGTGGGAAAAGAAATCTAAGAAATCATCACAATGACATATATAAATACGAGTGAACACATTATGATTATATTAATCTCAGATACAAAACGGAAAAAGAAAAATGAAAAGAAAAAGATCTTACTAGAAGCATGCCCGTGGGGTCAGTATGGGCCCGTGGGACTTGTTCGGCCTGGATACCTGTCGCTAAAGAAAAAAAAAAAAAAAAAAATTGGCATTCAGATCTCCCAAAACAAATGGAACCATAATCAATAAGTTGAAAATGGTTTCATGGGTCTCTTGGGCCTCGGTGTTTCTTACTCCATGTGGGTTGCAGGGTCTTACATGTACATGGGGTTTACCCGGTTTACCCATAAAAATAATGAGGGTGGGCTGTGATTTCTTACAAAAAAAATTGGAAAAAGGCTGAATGTGCTTAGTGGTATACCCAAATTTATGTCTATCTCTCTCCTCTTGACCTCCCTTATGCTCCTGCTATTGGTTATACTTAAATTTCATCACTTTAGCAACATTGCATAGTGGATTTAAAGATATAGAAAGTGATACCATAAAAAACCTAATCTGTTGTAATAGTCAGTATTCTAAATATTGACCATAGATTGGACATAAAACATTTATAAATCCTTTTGAAATATAGTTACTTAACCTATTAAATGTATTTATAAACAATTTGTAAAATTGCCATGAGCTCAACTTTTTCCCAATCATTGTCAGAAAATTATCTTAAGATATTCTGCCTGATTGAGAGGTAGATTCCATGTTGAGCATCTCCTCCATTCATAAATACATATTATGAATCTAGCAAATCGGTTTATAACCAGTGTAAGACCAACTATTGGTACACCAAGATGCAAAAAATATAAATGCAATGGCAAAGACTTCTAATGTATAGGGTTCAAATAACTATCAAAGAGCCTTGTATAAACAACTAATAATTATCCATACAAGACTCTCAATATGATCATGTCTAACACACATATAATACATTATAGCTCACGTTTATATTTTGAAATCGTATTCCGAAAATATATAATGTCACAACCCTATGAACGACATGTCTAATGTTATTTGTAGTTGTGAACACTTTAAGATATAACTTTAGGATAACACATCGTACATAAAATGATAATACAAATCAATTAAATTTATTGGTTGGTGAGATCAAAGTTCTTATGAATAGGTTATTCGAATGATGAGCAAGTATCTATATACATTTGTTCATAAAAAAGGAGGGTCAATTGGGATTGGCCTCATCCGTTTTGACTCATTCATTTCTGAATTTTGAGGGAGAGAGGAAGGGGATGGGGTGGAAAGAAATTCTTTTTTCCTTGATAAGGTGGTGCAGATAAAACATGGAAGATATATTTCTTTGGCCAAAGATAATTAAAAAGCAAGAAACATGTTCAACATATTTATTGTTTCAAGTCTACTAGATTCATATGGAATTATTGCAAAGTGATATGACCCGAGTTTGAGTGAGAAGATAGCTTTTTCTCGAAGTGGGGGCTAGGGCCGCATACATTATGGACTTTTTCAAATCATGCAATGATGGAAGCCTCATGCATTGAGTACGCTTTTTTTCCTTTTTTTTTACATGATTTGTTGTTACTCATATCATGGATGGTCAAATTGAGCCGATTCAAAAAATATTCAATCTAAATATATTTTATAGATTCATTTTTCTTCTTAATTTGAATGGGTTATTCATCCACAAATCATATTTAATTCAACATTCAATTAAAGTGGATTGAACCACTATTCATAGATACCTCCAGCTCAAGTTGTGGATTACATTTATAGTTTTTAATGTGGAGTTGTATGTTCGAATTGTTACTTTCGTACTTAGCAGGGCTATCAAGAATTCGTTATCTCATTCTTCCTTTAATGAAAGTGAGGTGATGGATTATCCTGGTGGTAGACGTAATACATATATGACGTTTTGACTTGACCGATCTACAGGGTACACCAGGTAGACAATCGGTACCTTATTATAGTCTATCGTTATAAGCATATGACTGATTTGTAGTGGTGCGTCTGATTGACAACTGACACTTATTTTAATTAGCCATAATCCGTCAATCTTTTTGCATGAATCCTTATGCTCATCAATGCATGGAATCCCATATAACCGATCCCATTAAGTTGAAATAAGGTTTTTGGATACTGCTCTTGTTATTGTATTCAAATAAAGTAGGCATGGCGTGGTTATAAATCGATTTCAAGATTCAAGTATAAATTATGGAAGTCAAAACTCAAAAGTCTGGCACGAGATGCATGAATATTAGAACCAGGAGTATATATATTCACGCCATCGTTGCTCTTTAAATTAAAAAGTAGCACAAGTATATTGAATTGTGCATTATTTGTAGTAAACTAATATGCTTGAATAGTAAAAATGAGAATATAAAACTTATCTTATGTATGAAACGTATCCACTTAAGGTGAGTGAACCAAACTCAAATTCAAACTATGTGATGGGTAATATTTCATGAGTTTGAATCATCTCCTACCTCTCTCTCTCTCTCTCTTCCTTCAAACACCCTCTTTAAGCCTATAGCATAGGCTCATTGTCATTTTTTCCTTCTATTTTATGAATTATAGGGTAAATTACAATTAAGGTACTCAACGTTTGGAAAATTGATGTACTTAATAAGGGTAAACTTGAAAATAAAATGTATTAATAGTTAATAAGGAATAAGGTATCCCTTACCATATTTTTCAAACTTCAGGTAATTCCCGATGTTACTTTTACAGACGTTAGGTACCTCAATAGTAATTTACCCATAATTACAGTTCAAAATAAGATAAGTGTTCAGAATTACCTTCAAACCCAGAAATAAGCTAGAGATGAAGCCTCCTGTTCGCCAACGACCACCCTCACCCTCGTCCTCACCCTCACCCTCACCCATAGTGGCTTATCTTTGATAGGATTGTAAGAAAGAAAAGAAAAGAAAGAATCCTACCCACTGACGTAGCATTTTCTTGGTGGGATGCTAAAAGTCAAAAGCATGGTTCCGTAAAGTAATGTGGAAAGTGAAAACTAATGAACGGTTCGACACCTATGGTTTCCAAGGAATAAAAAAGGGCAGGGAAGGGAAGGGAAGGGAAGGGAAGGGAAGGGAAGGGGAGGGGGGAGAATATCCACCATTTTTTGGTGGATGGTGAGGGGTCAAAAGCATGCATGGCTTCGGAGGGTAATGTGGAAAGTGGACACTAATGTGCAATTGACCGTTTCTGATTGGTTGATTATATTTTGTTTGATTAACTTAGTTCAAACTTCAAAAGTGTAGTAATTTCTTAGAAACTATGGCTATTTTTCGTTGTTAAGAAATTAATAAAAATAAAAGAAAAAATTTTAAATTTGAGGAGAGGGAAACACACATCAATAATTTCACATTATTATCTTTTTAACATGATCCAATGATTGATTCTCTCTCTCTCTCTCTCTCTCTCTCTCTCTCTCTCTCTCTCTCTTTCTTTTTTATTTCATTTATTGACATCCAAATGTAGCCATCGTCTCTAGGAAACTTTGAACCAAGCTTATTCAATCAAGACTCCAACAAATACACATCAATTTGTTACCGATACTCCACTCTCCTCTCAAATTCTCTCTTTCAATTATTTGATGTCAATCCGATATAATATTGATATTGATATGATACATATCAATCCGATATCGATATTAATCCCAGTTTCAATATCATAACTAATATCATGACTAGTATTGATTTGTATCGATGCATAAAAACGATCGGTATTAGGTTGGTATCATCCCTATTCGAGTTGCCATGTCGTCATGGCATATAACGTTGAATTTCCGACATAAAGTCAATCGCTAAATCGTCATATCACCAAATTGTTGCCATGGCACCAAATTGCCGCCATGAGATATTGGTACCGTGTCAATGTCCTATATCAAATTGGTATCGATATTGGTATCAGTGTCTTTGTTTCATGTCAATGTGTTATCATATCCGATACCATCTCTATATCAGATTGGTATCAAACAAGAGGGAGGGTTGAAGTCAAAAGGATGAGAGAGAGAGAGAGAGAGAGAGAGAGAGATGGATGAATATTGGAGAAAGAATGTTGTTCGTCTGGTGTTCCTCATACCCAGATGTGAAAAAACCCAGCTAACCCTATGCATTGGGTATTTTTACGCCCAACTATGAGGGTGCGGCAAGTAGTGTTCCCTTGCCTTTGAACTTATACTTTATTTACTATGACTCCCTTATCAGAAGCTCAACTTTGATTCTCCTCAAAAAGTGAATTCTTTCCTCTTTTGCTTCTTTGTTATTTTAAAATGACCATTTTACCCCCTTCTATGAATTTATTAACTAGTTCTCATCACTAGTATTTCTTCCACCCCCCCACCCCCACCCCCACCCCCACCCCCATCGCTTTTTTCTTTTAACTTCTTTTTCTTCTTCTTCCTGGAAATGCTCCTCCGAATCCCCACCCCCTTTGTGAAACATCCCCCTCTTTTTCCATGCTCACTATCAAGTCTCACCTCCTTACCCCTCCCTCCATTGTAACCCCGGCCCACCATGATCCTCTACCCCCAATTCACCTGAACCACCCCTATTTTACACTCCCCCTCCCTCCAGCCCTGCAATCCCTCATCACCCTCCAAAAGCCCTTCTTCTTCTGAATGCGGCCCGGTCCCACCCCACCCTTATTACAACGCCGCAACTACCCCACCCATCAAGCCAATCCACCCGACCCCACCCTACAAATCCCTCCGCCTTCTTTTACTGCAGTTTTTTGAAAGGTTGATCTCGTCAATCGATCTACAACGAAAAATAAAAATAAAATTCAATCATTGGATTTTTCATGAAGACATGGGATTTCATCTTTAGTTTTCCCCTTTTTTTCCTTCTATTTATCCGTCGATTCTAAAGAGATTTCCTATACAAAAAGGCATTCAACTCCGAGTCATTTCTCCCACCCCAAGTGATTTGATCCATTTCTTCTCATGTGCTATTCCTTTTGTCCTCATTTTAATTTTTGCATTGAATTTCCAATTCTCTCGATTCATTTTGTTTGATTTGATATACTTAAAATTACTCCATCAATGAATTACCTAACACGTGGCATATAGAGGCCACCTGCGGGATTGTGACTCTCCACCATACCAAGGTAATTATAAACAAGGGTAAACAAGTCATTTCACCTTCTTATTGGGAATATTGTTTCAATATACTCATCAAATAAATAACAACGAGAACTCCGAGTAAAGGGGAATCAATCTCTCTCTCTCTCTCTCTCTCTCTCTCTCACACACACACACACACACACACTCTCCCTATTGCTTTTTCAGTTCCCAACACATTACTATTTCTGTAATACTGACTTAGATATTAGAGAGTCCCCCATAACCCATCTCCAGCATCTCTCTCTCTTTCTCTCACACACACACGTCTCTTGATTTTGCAGGTCTCTCCCAACCATATATGGGGAAAGTTTTCTTATTGCAACAATATCCATATTTTATTATTATTTTTTCTCTCTCAGATCATCGGATTCCATGTTGAATCCCATAATCTCGCATTCGAAGGCATTAAGGGTGGAACTCAAAAGAAACAATTACAAATAGTGCATATTTATGCAGAGTTGAAACATTTTGGGGAATTTTTTATCACATCCCGCACTTGGCCTATATTTACTAAAACTCCTCTATCTTTTACTTTCTTTTTTTTTTTCTAATACTCCCATGCTTTTAGACTTTTACATCTCTTTTTCCCCTGCCCTTTTTAAGTACTCATATTACTCCTCTTTCACTTGTAACCTATTAAAATTTTTTGAAATTGATTGAGAATGAAAATGAATATTTTACATGGGTCTCATTCTTTCATTAGAAGGTGGAGATTTCCTATAAATTTAAATATATTTTCAATGTGGAAGCATTAAGTGGTCCGTATCGATATTGGTTGAGAACGATACAGATCCAATACTTTTATCAAATTTTTTTTATAATTTTTTAATCCTTAAAATCATGTGTCGTAATGTGACATTAAATTTGATACCAATCCAAATTAGTATTAATTGAGATCAATATCAATCCAATATTGATAAAAAAAAAAAAGATTATAAATAATAATAATAAATAATAATTATTTATTATTAATCTTGATGATGGATGAGATAAAAGAAATAATAATAATAATAAATAAACAATAACCTTCTTGATGGATGAGAATAAAAATTAATAATAAATAAATAAACAATAAAACATGAGCTATTGCCCACCACGACACGATGGTAAGGTATAAAAATTCAAAAAAATAGAAAGAATTGAATACGAAGAAAGAGAAAGAGAGGAAGATGAGATAATGTTGATTAAAAAAAAAAGGACGAGAGAGACAGAAGAAGAGTGGCGTTGAAGAGAGAGAGAGAGAGATTGATTGATTGATTGATGGTTTTGGATGATCCGGGCTCATATGTCGTGCTCTCTCTCTCTCTCTCTCCAAGTGGAGTCTCCGCTGTGTCTCTGTGAGTGTAAAATGAGGATGGATAATTCGTGGGATTACTAGGTGGAGAAGGCTCTTTCGAAACTTGAATCACTAAAGCTGGTTCCATCTCTCAGACCCATTTTGCTCTCCGCCATGTTTGATCAATCAAAACCATTAGGGAACGAAGTGAAGAATTTTGTAGATTCTGAAGAGTTTCAAACTTATGATGGATTGCGTTCATGGGATCGAGCTTCCGTGGAGGTTGAGATTGCAGAAGCCACATTTCAGAAGTGGGTACATCAAGTTCCTAGTTCTGGTGAGCTTATATACATCTTTTACTTCATATCACGCATGTTTGCTTTTTTGGGACTATGGTTATTGAGTTTGGATCTATTGTATATCTATGTATATTCATACACTCACTTGGACGTACGTATGAGGATCTAACATCTGTCATACTTCTTGTCATTAAAAGAGTAAAAAAAGGTATATATAAAAACAAAAAGAATAAATGTTGAATCCTCAAATGTTCGTCTAGGCACATACCTCATTGTTGCCGCCTCCACCTCCCCCCACCCCAACTCGTTACCCCATGTTTCAATAATTGGCTGGGGTGGGATTGCATGGGAGGGGAGATTAAGATCAGTACGTAGAGGGGGGGGGGGATGTTAAAGGTGGGGAAGGTTTGTGGTGATTATGGTGGTGGGGTAGGGATCAATTTTGATTCAGGTCGGATTAGAATTGATTGGAATTGATCCCAAAGACTCTCGAATTGGCCTTTTGATGATATGAAAACCCATTGATTCAGGGGAAGTTTGATGTGAATATTCTAACTCGAAACGAAAGAAATCAGGGCCGATCCCGATCGAATACTCTTATTATGATCTCCCTGGTCTCTCTCTAGTTTTTCTTTTGGAGGATGGGAGAGTGATGGTGTTAAGAAAGAATGAAAGTATGTGTCCTTAACTTGTATCTCATCTATTTGACTATACTTTCCTTGTATCAAGCTGGAAGTGGGAACAAAAGCAAATATTTGTGCTTTTATAATGGTTTAAAAGCAAGTTCGGATTAGGTTATTGTATGAGAACCATTTTCGTATAATGCCTAATCAACACATGGAATCCACCCAATGAAAAGACCAACCTCAGCAAAAGAGTAGGGCATTCAAATGAAGAATTGTTTGGTTCTCAGGATCCTTCTGATGATCACATTCAACAACATGAATTTTATCAATAATTTCCTTAAAAATTTTGAAGGAAAGAATTGAAGATCATCTCCATTTCATCATCCATTGCACACAAAAGTTTAAACCGATATTTGCATTTGGTGATTTTCCCATCTCAAGGTAGGGGTGTCAATTCGTGGCCCGACCCGATTATATCGATTGGAACCAACCGTTTATAGATCGGCTCGGCCCGGACCATTTATTAAACGTGTCAGGCTTGAGCCCGACCTGTTTACAAACGATCGGTCTCGATTTTTCTACTTGGACCATCAATCTCCAGAACCAGACCGATCGAATAACACCAGATCGAGACCGGCCTATTGTGCACTGGTCTGGCCTGACCCTTTAATGATTGTAGAATACCTATTTTACCCCCCAAATTAAAAAGTAGAAGCTAAAAAGTAAATACATGTTCACATTTTAAATAATGGTTATATTTGGTATCATTTATTAATTTATTATCATTTTTTTGGGCTTACATGAGTAGGTTGGAATATAAGAGTACATTTTAAAAAGGGTCCGTTTAAAAATCGGTTAAAACCCATTTAATATTAAACATGTCCGTAGCCCGATTAAGGCCCGACTAAAGCCCGATTAAGGTAGCCCGATTATAGTCCAAGGCCGACCAACCGATTATAAAGCGTACCATGCCCTCAATAACTAAGCCTGATTAGTTAAATGGGCAGACATGGTGTAGCCTTTGAAAGTCTTTCAAGCCCGATTAAGCCCCATCGAAACTGGACCGGCCTGATCGGTTGACACCCCTATCTCAAGGTCACGAGAGATGTTTTTCAACTCTTTCTCTAGTGTTGCCAAGGACCATTGATGTTTCCTTTTCACAACAGCCAACTGTAGACCTGATCAATTTCTTGAAGAGTTCTAGGTCTCCATCTATGCGTTGTAGGAGATCCTTCCCAAAACCAACCGCTCCATTGTGGTTTTGGGATCAACTTCTCTTATCTCCTTAGAGCCACTCACATGGGGTGTTTAGTGCTCTTCATTACTTTCGATGAAAGTTGAATGGGTCTAATTCAACCTTGATGCAACCCACTCCAAGCGGTTATATGGTCAATATGAATCTAAGGAACTAGTCAGGCCTGGATACCTGTTGAAAATATTTTAAAGCATGTCATTAATACATAAGTTGTGTCATTAATGTATAAATAGTCTCTAGTAGTTTACCTGGGAAATGCAACCAAACAACAACCGTTTTTTGGGGAATTTATGGAAAACAGCCTAATAATCCTATCTCATTTTTTCCATCAAAACAAATAGGCATTTAAGATTTTTTTTTTTTGGGTAATACCTTGAGTGGTTTTGATGGGAGGAGAATTTAACAGGTGGGAGAGGTGTGCTACTTTTTTGTAAGCATGGAAAATTGGAAAGTGAGATATTTAAAAATTTCACATCCGTTCCCTTTAAATTTTCCTTCTAATCAATTATAGCCTAAGTTACAGTAGCGGTTCTTAAAGGATCTTTCCCTTGATATGGATTGTAAGAATGGCAGCATTTGCAGTCCTATCTATCTAGTATCCGGTGAAAAATTACCCATTGTTTTAGAGAAACCAACCCCATAATAGGGTTTCTTGTGAAAATGGAGCTAGAAGTGGTTTATTGGTTGTCAATCCTCAGTTTTCTCGATCATTGTGAGAGGAGCTTAGGGTGGACGACTGGACGCTGATGGTAGATCTAGATTTCGTTTTAGTATGGAGTAGTGAATTTCTTCCCCTATTGATGGCAATGCTGAAGGTAGGGGTGTGATCTTGATTTGTTCTTCTCTTTTGTATTTGTCCCTAATGTCATTTTA
>NC_056564.1:31482738-31527423 GCF_013358625.1 Macadamia integrifolia | reverse complement strand
AGAAGCACTTCCTTCAGATTTTAGGAAGAGATCATCATCAATTAGGTGTGACATCTGCAAGAAGGAAGGACACAATAGGAGAACATGCCCGAGGGCTGGAGATGCTGAGCAGGATGGATGTACTAGTAAAAAGACGAATATGAAGGTAAATGCAACTCATTTTATTTATTTAGTTGAAACTTGTTTAATAAATATCTCATACTTATTTTTTGTTGTGTAGAAGAAGCATAAAGGAGAGAGTCAAGATGAGATCAACACATCTCAACGAATGACTAGATCATAGGTATCTATTGCTAGCATAGTTGGGTGTTTACAGGACAAGGTACTGACCAAGCAGAAGACCAATCGAGCAAAGAGGATAGTAAGGGAGAGGGAGAAGAAATAAAGCACAAGCAATCTGGATATTTTAATTTAGAACAAGAAAACAATGTTGTATTAAGTTACTTTTTCTGAGTTTAAGACAGTTGGGTGTTTCCTTATGGTTTTGGATGTTTTTGACGGATTTATTTTTTGTAAGAACTATTTCTATTTCACACTAGACATGGTTGTATGGAATATGTTATAAATAAGAATTTGAACATGTATTCATGGATATGTTTTGGATGTTTCTTTATGTTATAGGTTGTGATGAAATATGTTGGTTTCAGGTGTGTAATGTTACAGGTATTTAATGTTACATGGGATGTCAATTTGGTATGAGAAAATCACATTGTCAATTTGAAATTATTTATTTACAGGTATTAAATGTCATTTTACAGCCAAAATGTTGCCCGTTTACAGCCAAAATGCTGCCCGTTTGTTTTAAGAACTCATCACAATGCTGGCCCTCTCTCCATCAAAATGCTACCCATTCAATTTAAGGATCATGATTAACCAACAACTTAGTAATAAGAACAGTGAGAATGAACGATTTCATTTAGTTTAGATTCTTACATACTCAACACAACTTCACTATTAAACATTGTAAAGTCATTTTTTAATACATAACACTAAACACACCACCACAAGCACACCAATTATAATTTTCATCGTTCCATATGCTTTCTCTAAATGCTTAATTCTTTTCTTCAAGGCATGAATCTCTTCTTTCATCTGTTGACTCTGGATTTTTTCACTAACAACTACTTCTGAATTAGTTGCAGGGGGTGATAAAAGTCTTGGTGCAGCTATAGGTTCACACCATGAGAAGAATCAATATCCTCTTGGTGCTTCAAGGTAGCAGTAGTTCAACATGTTTGGGTTCGAACTAGACTTTGAAATTCGCACCAATGCCTTTTTGGGTTCAGGACATTTGCATCTAACATCCACAAACCTTAACCCACTTTGGTTACTATCATTGACACTCATGGTAGTCATTGGTTGTCTGTCAATTAAACATAGTAAAAGTGGATAACAATTACTTAGCATCCAGAATATGAGAAATGCTCAAAATATAGACCCAGAACTCAAAACATAGTGAACATAAGTCATAGATCTAGAATAGAGAAAACACTGAAAAAAGCCAAAATGCTACCCGTTTATGGCCAAATGTCAATCACACCGAGCTGTAAGACAACTCATAAAAATTATAGCAATAGAAGATATAGGCGAACAATCTGTAAGAAGGAGGGTGAAGAAAAAGTATAAAGCATTATCCATTCCATGTAAGCTCTTGAAGACAAGTCCATTTGAAATTGGTGATCTTCCACAATTAACACTGAGAATTTTTTTATCATACTTTCAAAACTATACAAATCCCAAACAGTGTGCTCTCAAATCCCAATTTTTAAGCCTGAAGACACCAACATAAACCCAACTCTCTCCTTCGAGTCTAGTTCCATTAAGAAATACTGAAAAATGAAATAACCAATCCCTAGATTAACTAAGGAAGAAGAACTCTAAATGTCCAAGAAGAAGAAGCCAAACCCTACATACCTTGGGAGAGGTTCGCACACCAGAGGGGAGAGGTTTGCACGCAGGAGGGAAGAGGTTTGCATGCCTGAGGGAAAAGGTAAGCACACCGGAGGGAAGAGGTTCGCATGCCGATCAGCTTTCTACCTAAGAATCGCACACCGAAGGGCACGATCGAGTTGCAGGTTACCGTCTTCTTCTTCTTCTTATTCGACCCTATTTGAGTGAGTGAGGAGTGAGAGGGAGATGGGTTTAGAAGAAGAAATGAAAGGGAGGGCAATATTGTCTTCTCATAATAGGTGGGGGTGTTTTGGGTATATTGTAAAAAAACTAACAAATTTTCATTCACTTAACATGGTCGGCTAACGACTGTGACAGATTTAGAATTTTTTGAATTTTTATGGGGTGGCTTTGACATTTCGAAAAGTCTAGGGGGTGGCATTGAATAAGGACCAAAGTTCAGGGGGGTGGAAATGCAATTTTCTCTTAAAATTAATTCATTATAGCTGATTGTAGCCCTTTGCGACCAACCATGCCTTATTTCTAGCATCTTCAACACTTGAGGCAGATTCTTTCTTCTTGAAGACCCATTTGCAACCAACAATTTTCTTTCTTCTTCTTGGCTTGATAAGCTTACAACTCTAATTTTATGAAAAGATTCCATCTTCTCACTCATGGCAACCAATCATTTTGTAGAATCAACAGAAGTAACAGCTTCAGAATATGTTGCAAGCTTACTATTTTAATTGTGTCTATAACAAACAATGCATAAGCAACAATTCTAGCATACCCATACTTTTATGGTTGTCTAATATTCCTTCTTAGTCTATCTCTAGTAATGTTTTACCACTCTTCTTAATTCTCTTAAGCATCATCTTCTTCAGTAAAATTGAAGTAGATTGTGCTTTGTTTGATTATGAACCACCATGGTTTCAAAATCTAGCTCATATATTTATGAGAAGATTAGAAGAGAAGTGAAGGAGGCTTATGGTTCCTTGGTCGGTGTGATAAAGAAACCCATGGACTTAATTTGTTACCGCAAGTTGGGATTACAAGCAATTCCAGGGAAGTCCTACTTGAATCTAGAAGTTTTTTTGGTGCAAACCTAATTTTGGATTAGAACGCCATAACTCATATCCTTTCACTCTAGATCTATACCCAAGAAAAATACATTAATTTCTTGGCCTAAGTTTTAATTTCCCCACTCACATGTGTATAAGCAGGACATCCCAATACTTTTAAATTTAGTAGTCTGTAGGTTTACCTAACCAAATTTCCTCTATATTCTTACACTCAATAGCTATGTAAGGAGATCGATTCACTAAAAAGGTTGTTATATTAACTACTTCTGCCCAAAACTTCGTGCCCAATCCTGCATTTGATAACATATACCTTGCCTTTCCTACTAAGGTTCTGTTCATATACTCTGTCACTTCATACTTTTGAGGTATTTTAACAACTGTGGTGTCTTGCAATACCTTCATTTTTGCAGAACTCTAAAGTCACCTTTACAGAAATCTATGGCATTATCGGTTCTCAACCTCTTAATTTGTTTTTCAGTCTGCTTTTCAAACAAATTATTTCACTATTTGGAAGTGACAAATACTTGATTTTTATGCTTAAAAAAATAGACTCAAACATTCCTAGAGAAATATCAATAAAAGTAAGCAAGTACCTTGCACCAGCCCCCTTTGAAGCAACCCTAAAGGGTCTTATAGGTTTGATTGAATGTAGTCCAGCGTTCCCTTAGTCCTGTAAGTAGCTGTACTAAAACTAACTCTCTTCTACTTTCCAAACACATAATTCTCACAGAACTCCACTTTTTCTGTAGTCTGACAACATATGAACCCCTTTTACTTAATAATGCTATTCCTCTCACTCATATAGACCAACCTCATGTGCTATAAATTTGTGACATCAGATTCAAACATAGATGATGAAGCTGCTGCAACAGAACCATTGGCTGTAGTACCCTGCAACACATACAAATTGCCAACCTTATTAATTCCTTTTGTCAACAAGAGAACACCCCTTCTGATCTTTATGACTTCACCATCAGTTGTATACTTGCACCCATTTGAATCAAGAGTGCATAAACTGATGAGATTCTTCTTCAAATTAGGGACATTCCTAACATCGAATAAGGTTCTGACAATGCTATCATTCATCTTGATCTTGACCGATCCGTAGAAGAGGCAGAACATTTATGATTTGAATTAAAAATGGAGGAGAAGGTTAAAATCTTGGAGGTGAAGAGGAGTGAAATGATTAATCCACTAAAGAATGTTCAATATAACTATGAAGAACCCTAGGGAAGGGCGTAGAAGCGAAGATGATAAGGGTGACGGAGCTGGCGAAAAAAAGAGAAAGCTATATGGGATTTGAGAATTGTAAGAGGTTCATTCTCAAGAAGGCTCCTAATTACATATTTGAAGGGATACAATATGCGTACAATTCTGAGAACAAAGAAGAAGAAGTGGATGAAGGAGAGGAGGGAGCAAACAGTGAGGCATTGATTGTGAGCAAGGAGAGAAGGACTGAAGACAGAAAAGAGAAAGTATTGATTGGTATCGGTGCTGTTTCTCAGGGGAAAATTACTTATGAGGTAGAACAGATGGACTTGGTTTCCCATCCTAAAGACCCGACGAGGGACAAGGAGGTGATAGTTGTTGCTAAGGTTGAAGTAGCAGATCAGGCCACCCCCAAGTTTTCGTAGTCTGATCCTACTCTTCCTTCTGCTGCGTCATTCAGATTGAACCCGCGCATCCTTCTGATGTGCCATTAATGAATTTATTCTTATTGAGCAACCAGGTCTCATCTCTTGAGATGCAACTAAGTCTCACTTCAGCTCCCAAAGATAAGGAGTTGATATGCCAAGAATCACCCCACCATTGGTTACGAGCCATATGGGAAAGAGTCAATTCCAAACACACATCGTTGTTAGACATCATTATCAATTTTTTATAGCACAAATCCCCAAGTAACTGTCAACAAGGTGCATGCACTCACAAGTTTGGCATGTTATTCGATTGAAGACCAAGAGCAGTTACCAACTTATATAAATAGGTAGATGACCTAGAGGTAAAGATAGATCTCTCTCACCCTCTTACACTATGGATCTTTCAGAACCCATACAAATATCTATTGTTGCTCATACTAAGTTGAGCATCGGAGAGTCCACTTGGAGTCCAACTATGGCCATCTCTTCCTTCTCTTGATGTGAAGGTCTCAATCCGGCCGATGGATTGATTTTCTAACCACAATAGATTAACAGTACTACTAGATCCGATTTTATAGAAGGAACCCTTGAGAAGTTAGTTGCTATAATTGTAGATTGATTTCCATCCCTTGAGGCTAATGACCAGGAAGACAAGTAGAGTGAAGAAAGACACATGAAGGGAAGTATTTTGCCTTTAATAATCTTTCCCCAAAGAGATGAGTCCGATTGAAGAAGCTTCTAGGCCTTTTCACATAACAATGCTGAATTTATGGGGGTCAATAGCTTCAAATTAAGCGCTCTACCTTGGGAGAGCATATTGTCTTCCACCCAATTGTAGGAATAAGCTTGTGTTCTCCACAACACCAAAAGCAATCTCTATTGGTAGCATCAAGCTTATTGAGCATATCTATGGTAATTTAAATCATGACATACAGTATCGGTGAAGGGCTAATAGAGTTGATTGAATTAAGTTGTCTCCTGGCTATGCTAAGGTACCTTGACTTTTCTAATGGTTAAGGTGGGAATTGTCTCTAGATAACAAATTTAAGCAGTCATCTTTAGATAACCTCTTCCCATGAAAGGAATTCCCAATTATAAATCCAATTTGGATGCAGGAGAGATATGGAAGTACTCATATAATTGACACTGAATTGTGGTTTAGACTTATAACATTAAGATTCTGACCTGAAAAGTTAAAGAGCAATTGGCGATAAGATTTTTGAAGACTCTTGCTTCTCTCATATACCCTTTTCAAAGAGGATAAGGTCGTCTACCAAGCCATGAGAAAAATTGGCTCACATCTTTTAGCAACACATAGTCTGTGAAGTTGTTTCAGAACCTAGACTCTCTAAATGTATGGCAATAAAAACTTCAGCATAATGGATAGAGATTAGAGAAAGTGAGTCTCATTGTCTAAGGCCTCTCTTGAGTACAATGGAGGGGAGAGGGGTCCCATTAAAGTGAAATTATCAAATTCACTATTTGCCACTTCGCAGTCTATGAATAGTCCATGTGATTATTAGTATCTAAACAATCCATTAGTGTAGAAACAAACTGTGATGCCCCAAAACCTAACCTAGAGTTTTTGAACATCAATGGTCCACAAGATCTGTAAGTTCTAGGCTATAATGAACCAGAGTAGCATCCACACAAACATAAGTGTAAGCAAGAGTTAACCGAACTAATATATTATTAAAATTTAAAGTTCAACTATCTAATTCGAATTTCAAACTTAATGTAAAATTGAATTAAAGTATATCTTTAAAGTCTAACTCAAGGTCTACATCATCTAGATATAAAAATCATTGTCTTCTTCAAAACCATAAGCAATGTTCTTTTGCTGATCAACTATATGTTCACCATTCATGTCATTTCCATAATAGTCCTCACCTTCATGCCCAAATTTTGGGTCATACCACATCATTGGTCATATGACTTGAGAAATTTGATCCATGAATTAAAGATCTAAGTACTTCCTATGTGGAAGAAAGAAAAAAATTTCAAATATAAGTTGGTCCTTGATTTAAATGCCTTCACAGTACTGATTGAGAATAGCACTTTCTTGCTCCTAGGGGTGGAGGGCTTCTCAGAATTCTCTGGAAACCAAGGCAAGTCTTAAGATTATATAAATGAGGGTGCCCCTAATAATTCTGAAAAGCCTTTAATACTTGTAGAGATGCCAATCTGTGATTTTTGTGTTTGAGATGATTTTTATTGAAGACGACCCTAAAATTAATGGAACGAGGCAAAAATATAATAATTGACTACAAAGTATATTAAGTAAGCTAACCCGGCCAAGTCTATTCATGATCTCACTCTCCCCCCGTCAGCCCCATTAGGAAAATGAAAAAAAAAAGAGAAAAGGGCGTAATTGTATCATCACACAAATTAGGCCTTAATTCAGCTGGAGTGAGGAATGAAATAAACCAATTACTAACTAATTTTACAAAATTTAATCTACGGTACCAGTTCTTTCTACTCATAAATAAGTTGAGACAACCCACTCAATCCTCTTATGGGATCAAGATTCAAACCTCAAAACTAAATAACAATGAATAAATAACAAATTGTCTTATAATTAAGAGTTAAACGAATCAACCCCATGTAATCTCTGGTATGATTTGGTTCAAATTTCTGCGATGCCACAACATTTATTGATCTAAAAAAAAAAAAAAATTGACCAAGTTTGGCAATAGGAAGAAAGAACTGTATCCACTTATGTGGCTCTAAGCTCAAACACATGGGGTGGGCCGTCAGGACAAAGGCATCTTTTCACATCCCACCCCATGTATCTGGGCATAGAGAATGCAAGCCAACATGGTTCTTTTTCCCTTAGAAATATTTGTGTTTCGATTGAATATTTTACCTCCTTATTTTTTCGTCTTAGTTAGAAGACACAATGCCAACTTAAGATTGTTTTTTTCCCCTTTTCAGCTACTCGCAGTATGGTTTGAGGAATCGGTATCAGTCTTGATTGATGCCGATTCTTGGTCAATGCCACATCAGTGGATCAATACGAACAGAGGGTAAAATAATTAAATATATATATATATATATATTTAATTGAACCTAGGGGTATTTCTGTCCAATCTAGGTAGATCCAGATTATGATCGAATTGATATCAACCTTGACCGATCCCAACCCCAACTTCGTCTTCACAACCTTGATCGGTAGACTTTTATCTTCTTATAATGGATGATTTAGTGGATATGTAAGCCATGATGTATCTTTGAATCGTATGGATTCTTTTCATTGAGTAACAACTTAACTATAAGAATGGGCTGGGATCACTACTTGGACGCATGGCCACTGAATCAGTTAGTGGTGGACTAACCAAGGAGATGCACAGGCATCCAACCAAGGGGTAGGGTGGTCTTTCGTCATTGTCTATGTCTAAGGCATAGGGATCATTATTTGGTTATGTGGCTACTATGCTAATGGGAGGACTAACCAGGCACCTGCACAAGCATCCAACCAAAGGACATGGTGGTCTTTTCACCACTGCCTACGTATGGGCATAGGGTTGCTATTTGGTCACATGGCCACTGCTCCAATGGGGGGGAGGGAGACCAACCAAGGAGGTGGACATGCATCCAACTAGGGGGCATGATGGTCTTTTTGCCAATGCATTGCCTGGGCATATGGCGACTTGACCCGTAGTTCACATGGCAGTTAGTGACTCAACTGTGAAGTTAATGGGAATTACCAACCACATACGAACGTACGAGTAGGTGAGGAGCATAATTGTGTGGATATTATTGAGAGAAGACTTCACATTGATTGACACATGGCATTGACCTTAGGTCTTTCTTGATGGTGATGGTCTTTTGCCATGTGGCATTTCACCATCGTATGTTCAGATTAATTATTCTAGGTGGTTATGGTCTGTCAAACCCAGTACCTCACAACGTCAATTTTGATAGAATAATGTCTAAGACTACAATAAGTAACAAATTCAGCCTTATTCCAATTCAATAGGATCATCTACATGGATCCAAGCAAAAACAAATGAAAGACTACTCATTTCAAATGATACTATATGTTCTAGTTATGAACGTTTTGGATCTCTGTGTTGTGAATCTACTATATAGGGCTAGCATCTCCATTATCGCCATTGGCAAATCCATTTCAATTTCCTCAATTGTTTTAGTCTACACTCCTTTTAAGTACATATGTCTATTTTCATGTCCACAATTTTGGATTATACCACATCATTGGTCTTACGACACAAAAAATTTGGTCCATGAATTAAGTATATAAGTACTTCCCTATGTGGAAGGGAAAAAAAAAATTCCAAATACAAGTTGGTCCTTGATTTTAGATTCTGAGTGTTGATATAAGAAATCCTCCTAGGCTCTCCGTGCAACCTACATAGAGGAATATACCTAAGAAAGTGAGCATCAGGCTGATCCGACAGGGGACTCTTTGATGCCTAAGTCAGATCTCTTTGCAAACAGCTATTATAAGAAGAATGGGAAAAAAAAAGAATTGGATAAGAATTGTTTTTTACTTTAGTTATACTCAGGGCTTTTAGTAGTAGTATTAAGGTAGCTATGTTTCAAAGAAAGGCTTGGATCTAAGGTAGCAGTAGCCTTAGTCTCGGATAGATGATCGCAATCGATCCCTTTGAAGGGGTTTACTTGGATATTTATAGTTGCAGCTAGGGGTGTCAATTGATCAGGCCGAGCTGGTCTTGGTCGGGCCTAACCGGGCTTGGTGGTGTGAAATCCTTGCACCTTGAACGCATGTTTACTTAAACGGGCCTAGATTTGGGGGGCATGATATAGTTTGTAATCGGACCGGTCGATGTCGGGCTTTAATTGGGCTACCTTAAACTGGCCTTAAACGGGCTATGGACCTATTTAATTCTAAACGGGCTCTAAACATGCCTACCCTAAAATCATTTTTTAAATGGATTAAACTATTGGTTTTAAAACTACTAGAGTATAACATTCACAATTCTGAAACTAAGGGATTCATGTCTTTAACAATTGAACAATTGATAACAATTGAATGTCCCATTTAGCAAGATCTAAGGGAAATTATATATATATATATATATACTAGTAAAAATACACGTGCAAATGCACGTGGTGGTAGTCTCCTAATTAAACATTTCTTAAGACAAGATTATTGGGTCAATCCATTTGAAGTAAGTTCTGAAAAGCTTGGTGAGCCGATTTTTCAAAGTTTGTATTTTTTAAAAACAAAATTAAACCTAATTATTCTGAATACAAGAGAGAATCCACAGACTAAATAGTGCAATTCCCATAATAGAAAGGAGATCGGAACATGAAACATAAAAAACATACGTCTCGTCTTCCTCTACGGAGGTCTTGAGAATGGCATCAATTTCACAAATAATTTTCTCATAGCATATAACAATAATACTAATAAACCATAATATTACAAACCATGGAAACTGATTAAGAAAAAACTAATCTCTGATCAAGTCAAAGCGGTGTACGTGAAAACATACTTGCTTTCTGTATCCTCTGGAAATTTTTCCATAATATAGTGCAATAACTTCTCCACCTAAGCTCTATCTTGCAGATTAAATGAATTATACTACCTTGTGAATGTGGAGTATCTGAAATTGAGAAATACAGTGCCAGTGATCTGAGAGAAAAAGAAATTGAAGTTGAGAACTTTTGTGCTACTGTAATAGAAAAAGAAATAGGAATTTGAAATATTCTGAACTATTGTTGTAAGAGACAGAAAAATGAGAAATCGTGGGATATTGTAGTTGATTATTTTTCCTCTCTGTGGTATATACAAGGAAGGATTCTATTGCATAAAAACTTGTAAAGTCGATGAAAGTTGATTGAAAGATACCATTTTTATGCAATAAATCTATCCATAATTATGTGACTATAATTTTGTGGCTTTTTTTTTTATCCCTTTAATACGTAATAATTTTAATTAATGATTACTCCACCCCTTTCTCCTCCACATTCAGAGAGATGAGTGAGAGAAAGATAATTATACATAGAAAATACTCTTTCCTCCATATTTAGATTTTGTAAGGGATGGAAGGAGAGATTTTAGGAGTCATTTTTTTTTTTTTTTTGGTATATCTCTCAACATATTTACCTTTTTAATATATCCATAATTATTTATTCCCTCCCTATTCTCCACAGTTCTCTGGAGAATCTCCCCCCATTGTGCTCAATGTTTTTTCCAAAAAGGATGAGTGAGAGAGAGAGAGAGAGAGAGAGAGAGATTTAAGGAGGAATAATAGTGCATTTGTTTGGTTTATAATTATAATAGCGCAATAAATCTCTCCATAATTCTCCATACTATAATTTTGCGATTATTTTTTTTATCCCTTTAATATGTAATAATTATAATTAATGATTACTCCACCCCTCTCTCCTCCACATTTAGAGAGATGAGCGAGAGAAAGAGAATTATAGAGAGAATATACCCCTTCCTCCACGTTTAGATTTTGTAAGGAATGGAAAGAGAGATTTTAGGAGCCTTTTTTTTTTTTTTTTGGTATATCTCTCTCCATACTTACCTTTTTAATGTCTCCATAATTATTTATTGTCTCTATGGAGAATCTCCCTCCATTGTGCTCCACGTTTTTTCAAAAGACGATGAGTGAGAAAGAGAGAGATTTAAGGAGGAATAATAGTGCATTTGTTTGGTTTATAATTATATGACTTTTAATAGTTAATAATTATAATTATATGCCTTTTTAATACTCCACTCTCCTCCTTTCTCCTCCACGTTGAGAGAGAGAGAGAGGAATATTATATGCATTTTTTTAATCTTTTTTAATATTTAATTAATTAATAATTATAATTAATTATTACTCTCTCCTTTCTCGAGAGAGAGAAAGAAAGATATAGAGAATTATGGAGAGTTTATTATTAT
Organism: Macadamia integrifolia; assembly: GCF_013358625.1. Lineage (NCBI taxonomy): Eukaryota > Viridiplantae > Streptophyta > Magnoliopsida > Proteales > Proteaceae > Macadamia > Macadamia integrifolia. The sequence continues at coordinate 31,515,934 of NC_056564.1, read as the reverse complement.
TAACTTCTTTTTTTGTTGGTATATCTCTCTCCATAATTGTTCATTTCATGCCCATTCGCCCTAATTCTCTCTTTTTCTCTCTCCACTCTCCCCCTTTCTCCTCCACGTTTAGAGAGGGAGAGTGTAAGACTTATAGAGTTTATTATTATTATATGGTTTAACTTCCATTTTTAGGGGTGAGAGGATGAGTGGGTTTAAGGTTTGTAATTATATGCCTTTTTAATACTCCACTCTCCCCCTTTCTCCTCCATGTTTAGAGAGAAAGAGATAAAGAATTATAGAGAGTTTATTATGATATTTGTTTCATATTCAATTTTGAGGGGATTTTGGTCATTTGGTTAGTGTTTTTTAGTCATTTGGGGATTTTTTTTGGTAGATGTAAATGGTTTTTTGGTCATTTTGAAAAATTATACCAAAGACAGAGAGTACGTACTTTTAGATAATAGTATGATATATATATCCAAGGGAATCATGTCTTTAAAATGTAATTTAAGTTGCAAGAATTACATTCTTTTTAACAATTGAATGTCCCATTTAGAATGTGGATATTTTAGTCTTATATTATTTACTCATATTTTGTAGTATTAGTGGTAAAATAGGTATATAGGCATTTTTTAAGGGGGTCGGGCTCGGTGGGGCTAGATGAGTTGGTTCTATCGAGCTTTTTAAGTGTGTCGGGTCGATCGGGTGCCCGACGGGCTAGTGGCATGCACCATGAACGCCCGTTTAATAAACGGGCCGGGCTGAAGCCCGACACGCTTATTAAATGAGTTGGTTCAGGTCGGGCCTTAAGCGAGTCGGGCTCGATCGGGCCTACTGGTGCGGGAAAAGCCCCAACTTTATAAGTGTCCCAAAGTAAATAAGAATCTAGTCATGGTAGGAGTCCAAGTATAATAAGAATATGTTGAGAGCGTGCATGGATAGTGAGTATCCCGATCAATGAGGGGTTTTCTTTCGTTTTAAGGGAGATTAGGAATCCTTTAGTTGATCTTTTTTGTTTGGGAACGATCCATTCCTTGCTTGTAGATTTCGTATTTTGACTAGGGGTGAATCTCCATGTGACGAGTTAGTTTCCTTTCTTCTCTAGGATCTCCGAGCATTGATAGCTCGATAGCTTTAGTTAACAACCTACGGAAGTAGGTTTGGCGGTCCATGAGCTGGTCATGATTCATTTCATTGATCTTTGGAGCCAGTTCGATGGTTTGGGCCCAGTGGTTCAATCATGCCTCGTCTCGCTTGAACATATATATGAAGATAATATTGGAGGGTATTCTTCACATCTGATATACATACCCTTTTGGTAGTTTTAGACTTTTAAATTTTTCAACTCGAATTCATCTCAAATTTAATGTGGAAAGAAGATCTTAAAGTTCACCAATCAACAAATTTTCAACTCTTTCTAAAATCTAAATTGCTAATTATAATTACAAAAGGCGGGCAACATATGTCTTCACTCCCCTTATTAAAAAGAAAAGGAAAAATAAATTTTTGGAGGGAAAGATCTATACGCTGACCTCATACATTGGCATCGTTAAAGAGGATAACATCCCTTATCATGGATGTTGGAACGTACAATAGGAGGCCCACAATATTAACAATGAGAAAAATTATGTAAGACAACTTAAATTTATTTATTAAAAAAGAAAAAGAAAAAACGTATATTAGAATTTAACCACTTGTGTTTGTGGCGTTCTTTTTCCACAAAGTTCTAAGGAAAATGTTTTAAAATAATAAAAAGATGCAACTGCTGTAAGGATCCTATGAATTAGACTTATAAGATAAAGCTCACACTCAATAAATTGAAAATGAGTGTTCCGGAATCTGGATACTTGTCTATGTCTGACAGATGAAAAGAATGATCGGGGTAAAGCCTTCCCATGCTCTTTTGAATAATAAATCGCTACCCATATTGTTAAAAAGCTATCATCTTCTCAATCTTCCACTTATTTTAGAGGAGAAAGTTTTCCTCCACTATATACAAGAATTTCACATTTAATTGCATTTCTTTTATTCTTCTAAGGAACATTTTGAAGAAATTCTTTGATGATTCTTCAACATGGTTTTTTTTTTTTTTTTTTTTTGGGTAATCATTTTATTCTATTTTTTCATTATCAATTTTGAGGGGAAAAAAGTAACTGTGCCGGTTGACTCAGTAGGCCATCAAAAGGGATGTTGTGGTCCATAATTATCAATGGGTATTTGGCCAATTAAGACAATGATCTATCATATCAAATCAATGGTTAAAATTGGCATATGAGCACCCCTTCGCTTTCGGCACTGCTTCCTCGTTGTGGCCCCACACGATGTGGGGTCGGCTCTGATATCATTTGTAACGCTTCGATCCCACTAACCTTGTACAATATTGTCATCTTTGGCCCATGGGCCTCAAGGCTTTAAAATGCGTTGTGCTGCTAGAGGTTATTAACTAGTCTGATGATTTTTCCCTAGACGATGTGAACTAAAGTTTGCAAACCCTAACCGATCTCCCAAACCCCCTGTTACTTGCCGTATTCTTGGTGAGAACACCTCACCGATCTCCCAGGCGGGTCTGATACTAGTCGTATTATTGGATCATCACACTCATGGTCTTTGATCTTTCCTGATTTATTATGAACTATAGATCTTACATGGGTTTCCAATCATAAGTGGGCCATGGATGAACCCTATCAATCTGGCACAAGAAACACCCCTTGATATGTATTGAATATGCTTCCGTGTACCCTCCTATTGACCCGCTGGTCTAATGTTTCTAGGCTAGTATGGAGCGAATAACCTTATGGAATGGAATAGAGGTAACTTACAAGGCAACTATAGAGTCAGAAACAAGCTAGGCCTCCCTTTGAATATTTAATAAATAGCATTTTAGTAGTGAAAAATAGGGACAAGATTTCCCAAACACAATTCATTTGACGACATCATACCTTGTCAGACAAGATTATTCTTTGGCAGATCAAGTAGGAATGGCCACTAATATGCACAAAACTACAAATTCATGTTTCCTCTGTTTGTTTGTTGGGCTTGCTCTACACATGACTGGAAGAAGAAGCCTTCCTTATTTTTAGATATCTTCTTGCCTTCTTTCCTTCTATTATCATCAACTTCTTCTTCTTATGATTTATGGAGCAGGAAGTTCAACAACTACTCCTCCATGGCATGGGTAAGTTTATGTTAATGCCTTTCCTTCTCTGTCTTGAATCAATTTATGTCACTGTAGTTGACTCTGCAATAATCTTGTCAAATTCATTATTTTCATGCTTTACTAGCTTTGCAAGAATCTCAAACTTCAACCAACTTAAATTTCTTCTACTGCTTTTTTTATTCTAGTTCCAGTTTAGTACATAGAACATATTATGAAATTCGTTAGTTTCTTCACCCAGCTTTTTACAGAAGGTACTGCACAATAAAATTCATAATTAGGATACCATGTGATTTCACTTCTTGAGATCAATCTACATTCATAGATGTGTCCTTTTCTCCATTTTGTTCTTAATCCATAAAGTAGGCTCTAATGGAATCCTGCAAAAGCAAATGAACTACAGAGTACTTTCAAGAGCTTGGTTTTCTGTCCAGGAGTGAACCCTTTGCATGAATGACCAAGCAGCCCATGGAAAAAAAATATTGTCCAAATTATCTAGCGTTTGTTGTTAATTATTCTAATGTACCCTAGAAATGGAGAACAGCAACATCTATATTTGCACGCGTGAAAATAGCAATATTAAAAACTAAGATTAAGAGTTTCAGGACATGAACATTAGGAAAGAAACTATATTAAAAAATATTTAAAAAAATGCCTCAAGATGCATCTGAAACACAAATGCGAATAATGGGTTTCACTTTTTCTGGTATGCTAATTCTTCCTTTCTTTGTTTTCTGATCAATCTAGAAACCCATGAACTGGACTTGGCCAAAGATGAAATGCCACCACTGCCTACACAAAAAAGAGGTTCTAAATGGTGGCTCTTAGTGGCACTTTACATATTCTTTGTTATATCTGGTCAAGCCATTGCAAGTCTTCTAGGAAGACTACCATGACAAAGGTGGAAATAGCAAATGGATGCAGTCAATTGTTGTAACTGCAGGCTTTCCATTTTTAATCCCTATCCTACTCTACTGCTCCTGTAACCCTTCTTCTAACCCAAACAATCACAATTCCAATAGTACTGTCAACAACACTTCACCCTCTATCATTACCCTTTCACTCCTTTATGCCTCTTTTGGTATATTCTTTGCCGTAGATAACTTGATGTATTCATATGGGCTATTATATCTCCCTGTTTCTACATTTTCCCTCGTCAGCACAACCCAATTGGCATTTAAGGCAATATTCTCATACTTCTTTAACTCCCTTAAGTTCACTCCTTTTGTTCTTAATTCAGTAGCCTCCTCACCATCTCTGCCTTACTCCTTGCTCTCCAATCCGATGAGTCCAATGTACCCATAGGAATTACAAAGGCACAATATGTAGTTGGATTATTATGCACCATATGTGCATCTGCCTTGTTCTCACTACTACTTTCATTTACCCAACTTTCATTTGAGAAAGTTCTGAAGATGCAAATATATCCAGTAATAGTGGGGACTTGTGTTTGCTTGATGGGTCTTTTTGCTAGTGGGGAATGGAGTAGTCTAAAGGGAGAGATGGAGCAATTTGGAGGGGTGTCTTATGTGATGATCTTAGTCTGGACTACTATGGCATGGACAGCTTTTTTTGTTGGTACAATGGGTTTGGTTTTTGAGGTGTCTTCCCTCTTTATGAATGTCATTAATACAGTGTCCTTGCCTATTGTTCCAATCCTTGCTGTGATATTTTTTCATGACAAAATGGATGGAGTGAAAGTGGTAGCTTTGCTTTTATCTATTTGGGGGTTTGTTTCTTACATGTATCAAAATTATCTTGATGATTTAAAGTCAAAGGTTACTACAGAATAAGCACCAATGAATGTTCTAATACTTTAGCTGCTTCACAAAGAAGATTTGTGTCTATATCGAAAGATAACTCATTCTTTTTTTCATCTTCTGTGTTTTTATAGACAAATTTCTCATTCAGAATGTTCCATTTGCTACGTAAAATTTTCTCTGCAAATTCATTATCTGATTACAACTTCAGTATTGAGAAGGTGATTTAGATTTCAAGGGCACACCCCAAACTGCATCTTGCATTATTGTTCAAATCATGCCAGCTGCTCTGCCCGATAGCACCCCCACTTATTTTCCATGGCTTAGGGAAAAAAAAAAAAAAGCAGAGGAAAACAAAATAGGATTTTCTGAATGGTCAACTCAAACAGATGACATCAACAATCTTTAAAGTCGTATAGGAGATGGTTGTTCTATTTGGTTTGAACCTTTGATACCAAGGTTAGATGGATTTATTATTCCAGAAACTGTAAATAGGAATCTTTAGTTTTCCTCTGTTAGTGATTTTATCAGTCAGAGTTGATGGAATATTCCACTCATTCATAGTAATTTCCTTGTAATATAGCTTTATCCATCGTCAGTATACCACTCTCTTCGAATTGTTCATTGGACCTATAAATCTATATGATCTAGAAACTTCTTTTGTTTTTTAAAACTTGAAATAAAACTGAATTGTTACTAATTTAATGTTTTGACTCTAATTGTTTGGAAGTAAAATTTTCTCTACAAGTGATATTTTACATAATAATTTAGTCCATGAAAAATTTTCTTATTTTAAATTGAATTTTTGCATTTACATCAAAAGACGTAGTGGATCCTTTTTTTTTTCCCTCAACTTTTTTACATAGAAATAAATGGAACTTTTAATACCAAACAAAAACTTCATGAAATGTTGTAAAATTTCAATCAAATTAAAAAAAAAAAAATGTTAGACAATTTTGCGCTTGCTACATGTTTGTGTAATTGCATGGTCTCAATTCTGGACCCATCTTAATTAATAAATTTTTTGGTAATGGACTAAAACAGATAACTTATTTATTGGGTTGGGCTCAATATGGACTCCAGAGTTGGCAGACCAATAAATTATCCAATTTACTTCCACAACAAAAATTAGAAAGAAATTCACCATCTTGGCATGTCACACCCCGCCTTCACTCAACTGAAGGCTAGTGGCATGGACATACACACACGTGTTCACAATCTATTTAGGAACTACGATGCAATACTTTAAGTTCATAAAGCCATGAAATGATTTTAAGATCACATAAATAATAATATTCAAGATATAACACAAATGATGAATTCTAATGATATTTACCATATTTACACAAAGCATGTTCTCCGCAGCAGAACCATAATTACAGTTATGCCTCTAAGGCTATATCAAATATATACACAAATTAATCAAAATAGAAGACGATACTCTCATCTTCAATGTGCTCCAAAAGCATAATCGTCACACACGCAACTGTCCTCGTGTGTAGCTAGCTCCTCGTCCCAGAGGTCACATCCGTAGAGAGCTGGCTCATCAGCCACGTATTCTGGATGGTTACCTGAATCAACATCTAAAAAGAGGCAACAAGTGGGTGAGCTTCCACGAAGCCCAGTGAAGGGTGCATACACACAAACAATTATAGATACAACAATAAAGATTTACAAGATAAAATGAATACACATATAATGCAACATAATGGAACAACAAGGATTTAATGAATGCAAATATGATTCGGATTATTATCACACAAGTCCGTGCACTAAACTAATTAAATGTTAGGGTCTGGGTACTGTTGCAACATAGGGGATATCCCTAGTCCTGGAAAACCCATCGATCACCCAAAGATATATACTAATTATGAGTTAGAAGCTTACAGGTCCCTAAAGACCTATCGGTCACCCCGTAAACCCTTAACGAATAATCCCACCATATAGTCACGAACCCGGAAAACCCATCGGTCACTTGAACTATAAGACAACCAATACCTCATGCAAATATGATTCGGATTATATTATACAAGCCGATCAATAAAAACTAATTTAAATTAGGGTCAGAGTGCTACTACAACATAAGTGATATCCCTAGTCCCGGAAAACCCATCGGTCACCCAGTGATATACGCTAGTTATGAGTAAAGAGCCTGCAAGTCTTGAAAAGCCCATTGGTCACCCCGCAAACCCTTAATGAATAATCTCACCATATAGCCACAGTTCCTAAAAACCCATCGATCACCCGAATTATAGGATAGCCAGTACCTCACCCCCTACTGGCAAGGTGTGTAGCACATGGTTTAACTTCATAGCCAACAGATTCTACATCCATAGTGGTTTTAGTGCTACTGCAACATAGGTGGTATCTCCAATCATGAATGTACGTTATTGGTCCCCAAGGATATAAGCTAGTTACGAGTCAGGAGCATACTGATCCCCACATGGCTACTTCGGTACCCGGTAAGACCCTATTAATAATCACCCATAATACCACATCACTGAATCAAATATCGTGTGATGGGTTTGTCACAATGCCAGAATCTACTCACCTCGGTCACCAAAAATTGTCCCCAACTTCGGACCATCGGACGGTAGGATTAGCCAATACATAACCCCCTATTGGCAAGGGTTGTAGCACCAGGGTGGTTATCTCCTAACCCGATACATTCTATCATGACGCATACCACATCATAGTCATGCTCATCCACACACTGTCATACTATCACGCAACATCACATTCACCAAATAGAACAGATTTATCATATGCAATGCATCATGTTATAAACAACAATATCATCAATATCCACAATTTAATATGCAATCAAAAAAATAAGTTCAACTTGCAACTACCATGATTGCATGCATGGATGATATGTTATAAACATTCCATAGAATAATATAAAATCCCCTCATCTCGAGTCCTAGGTGATGATGCACAACCGATGGCCTCGTGTCGCGTTGTCCCATCACTTATTGGTTCTGTTCCTAGGGTACATAAGATTTTTAAGAGAATAAATCATCCACAAGGAAATGAGACCTAGGCACATGTTCTAGCTTCATTCCCTATTTCCCTTTCTTTTGAAATCGTTCTCAAATTTGGGGTTTTTTGAATAGAAGGCTAATTTATATGTGGGGGATGTTCACCCACCTCAATTAGCTTAGATTAAGTATAATTAATGGATTAATTAAGATAGGCTTACACAGTGCACCCAAATTTCCCAAAGTTTAAGTTATGATTAGGTTAAATTTGGGAATTTCGGTTGAGGGTTTATGAGGTGACCACCAATGGCCTATGTGGTCACCCCAATCCACTATACTCATTTTTTTTAATTTCATTTTTTCCAACCCAATTTTGGGCTTGAATGCTGGGGTATAAAGGATTTGGGCAAAACCCACCATTTCTAGGGTTTAGTTATCCAATTTAGCGATTTTAAGTAGGAATTTTATAAAGGAGGGTTCATAAACTCAAATTGATCCACCAATCTTACTAGGATAAGTCTCCTACACTAAACCCCTCTCCCAATTTGTAGTTTTAACAAGTGGGAATGTGGGCTTTAGGAAATTTGAACAATTTTCCCATTTCTAGGTTTTATGTTGCCCAAATTGGAGTTTGAGATGAGTATTTCACTAGGGAGGGTTCATGGGTTCACATTGAACCATAGATCTTGCTAAGACAAGTCCCCAACATCAAATCCCTCCCCCAAATTAATAGTTTGACAAGTGGGGAGGTGAGAATCGGTTGGGGTGGTTCTCTACTATTTCAATAGAAAGTGGAAAAAGGGAGGGAGAGAGAGTCGACTACTTAAAAGGTAGAGAGAGAGAGAGATGGATTACCTTAAATGGGTAGATGTTCCCCTTGCTCCCTTCACTTACTCCTCCCTTTCTCTTCTCCTTCTTCTTCTTCTTCTTCTCCTTTCTCCCTTCTCTTGCTTTTAGTTTGGTAGAAATGAAAAGAATGGGCAAAAGTGCCTATTTATAATCACTTAAGTTGCCTAAGGCTTGTTTAAAAATATAATGAGTTTTCATTCATTACCGGGTTAATCTGTCATTTGTCGCTAAAGGGCCCAGCTTGGGGTGTCCCAATATATTAATCCATTTCTAATTATGTTGTTTCATCCTTGAGATTGGGTTTGAGGTGCACACGGGTGCGAGGGCCTGGGCCCCATTGCCAAATAACTTGGTTTTGGCTAATACTCTCACTGGAGGTGTTCATCGGTGAAGGTTTAATTGGTCACCACTGTGTGGAAATGGATACTTTAAGCTATGGTACTTGGGAAATGAAAGGGGGAGAGGGGGAGTTGGCATAATAGTTGACAAAGATCTTAAAGATGACGTTATGGAAGTTAAGAGACTTGGAGATAGGATTCTCGCCATCAAATTGGTGCTTGGCGATGAGATTATCAACATAGTTTGAGCTTACGTGCCCCAAGCAGGACTTGACGATAGGGTTAAGGTACAATTTTGGGAGGATATGGATGAATTGATGCAGGATCTTGGCCAGGGGAGAAAATTATTATTTGTGGGGACCTTAATGGCCATGTAGGCAAGGATCATAGAGGATTTGAGGAGGTACAAAAGGGTCCTCCATGTTGGACTTTGCTATTGCATATGACCTCTGCATTGCAAGTACCTTTTTTGAGAAGAGAGAAGATCATTTGGTTACTTATAAGAGTGGATTGCATGCAAGCCAAATTGATTTCTTTTTTACCAAAAGATTTGATAGACTACTTTGTAAAGATTGCAAGGTTATTACGGGAGAGAGTTTAACAGATCAACATCGACTGCTGGTCCTGAATATGCACCTTATTATGAGGCTACACAATAAGGTGAAGCAAGTATGCCTAAAAATTAATTGGAAGCGACTACATGGAGTAGCCCTACAATCCTTTACAGATAAAGTGATCAAACTAGGCATGTGGGACTGTGTAGGGACTACCAACAAGATGTGGACTGACGACTAGCATTAAGAATGTGGCTAAAGAGGTCCTAGGGTTATCTAATGGTAGGTGGCGTACTCCTAGAGAGACTTGGTGGTGGAACAACGAGGTCTTGACCGCCATTAAGATTAAGAAGGATTGTTTTAAGACTTGGCAGAGGACTAATGGGGATGAGGGGATAGAGTGAGATATCACACAGCCAGGAATGATGCTAGGAAGATTGTGGGGAAAGCTAGGGAAAATAAATATGATGAATTGTATGAAAACCTTAATACAAGGAAGGGAGAAAAAGGGATTTATAGGATAGCTAAATAAGAGAAAGAATGAGCCGGGATTTGGACCATATCAAATGCATCAAAAGTGAGGATGGTAGAGTGCTTGTAAGGAATGAGGACATTATGAGGAGATGGGGAGATTATTTTTATAACCTATTAAATGGAGATACTATATTTGATAGGTTAAACCCAGAGGAGGAGGGGAGTAGACATGATTTCAACATACCTGATGGACATTCACTGCAAGTTGGTGAATACAAGGTTAAAGAGGCCCTGCGACGAATGAAGGTAGGTAGAACTTTGGGACCAGATGAGATTTCAATTGAAGTGTGGAAGAGCCTAGGAGGACAAGGGGTGTCTTGGCTAACCAAGTTGTTTAACAAAATCCTTAGTGCAAAAACTATGCCAGATGAGTGGAGGAGAAGCATTGTGGTCTCAGTTTATAAGAACAAAGGTGATGCCCAAAATTGCAGCAACTACAGAGGCATAAAACTTATGAGTCATACCATGAAACTTTGGAAAAAAGTTATTAAGTCCCACCTAAGAGAGGAAACTGAGGTATCTAAAAATCAATTCAATTTTATACCAGGGAGATCCACAACAGAAGCTATTTTCCTACTAAGGAGGCTTATGAAAGTGTTTAGAGCCCACAAAAAAGACCTCCATATGGTCTTTATTGACCTGAAAAAAGCCAATGATAGAGTACCAAGATAGCTAATTTGGCTGGTCCTAGAGAAGAGAAGGGACAGGGTTAACTATGTAGATATCATTAAGGACATATACGAGGGAGTGGCGATGAGTGTCAAAACAACAGAGGGTCAAAATAACGAATTTCCAATCACAGGTGGGTTACACTAAGGTTCTACTTTAAGTCCCTGTTTTTTTGCACTCATTATGGATGATCTAACCAGGCACATCCAAGACTCGGTTCCATAGTGTATGCTATTAACTGATGATATTGTTTTGATAGATGAAACTGTGGATGGGATTAATAGTAAAATAGAGCTATGGAGATCAAACTTGGAATTAAGAGGATTTAGAATAAGTAGGACGAAGACCAAATACATGATGTGCTCCTTCATCCAATCTAAAGTAGGGGAGAGAGTGGTGAAACTCGGGGAACATGAACTACCCCAGAGTGAATGTTTTAAAAACCTGGGATCCATCATTGCCAAATGCGAAGACATAAATGATGATGTCGCCCATAGGATTAAAGTTGAGTGGATGAAATGGCGAGGTGCATCATTAGTGCTACATGACAAAAGAGAGCCTATTAAGGTCAAGGGAAAATTTACAGGACATTTATTCGACCAGCTATGATGTATGGAGCGGAGTGTTGGGCAGTCAAAAAGAGGACTTTAAATAAACTGAGTGTAGCAGAGATGAGAATGTTGAGAGTGCTTTGCGGGAAGACCAGGAGAGATAGGATAAGGAATGACTATATTAGAAACGATTTGGGGTGGCTCCAATCCAGGACAAACTTTGTCAGAGCCGGTTGAGGTGGTTTGGCTATATTCAACAGAGACCTATGGATGCCCCAGTAAGGAAGATAGACCAAATTTATTTTGTGGGAGCCAGAAAATGTAGGGGTAGGCCTAAGGTCACTATTGACGAAGTGGTTCGGAAAGATATGCAAAGGATAGGGCTCGATTCTAGTATAACTTCGGATGGAGTTTTGTGGAGGACAAGGACCCGTGTTGCTGACCCCTTATAAGGGATGTTCCCATGATACGTCTTTCTCTACTGCTTTACCGTCTTTTCTTATCTTATTTTTCCTTATTTTTAACCTATCTTTTGGGTTTCTTTATTTTCTAATATCTGATCCATGTAGCTGACCGCATTTAGTTGAGATAAAGTTATGATTGTTTTTTTTTGGTATGTGTGGAAATGGATATAAGATGTTTTTAGTGTGAGGGCCCCACCCATGAGTACATTTTACTATTAGAGCTCGGCAAATCCACAATTTACTAGTGGTTGTCACCCGGGTTGTATTACCCTTGTCCAAAAGTTCAAATTTACCCGGGATTTTGGGCACGGGTGTAACATGGCAGCCAAAAGCTTACAATGGCTTAAGTTGGGCTTTTATACCTCTCTGCCTCAACTTATTCCCTCATATGTGCATCCCAATTGGCATTTAATGCAGTCTTCGCCTTCTTCATCAGTTCGCAAAAATTGACTGCTTTAATACACAATTCTGTTGTAGTTGTTGGTGTATGATGTCTTGTATTCTGTCGCAGTTTAATCCAAGGAGTACCGGTGCAGCACCTAGACAGGCAGGACGGCGGTCCGGATTAGGGTTTTGAGGGTAATTGTATACTTTCCGGATTAGGGTTTTTTTCGCTATATATTTGTAGTGAGGGTTTCTTTATCTGTAATGCAAGCAATACTGAGAGGTGTGAGGACGAGCACTGTAACCCTATTCTCTATTGATAGTGAAGCAGGATCTCAACTCATCGGGGACGTAGGCAACTTTGCCGAATCTCGTAAAATCCGTGTGCATTGTTTGTTTTGTTTTTCCATTATCTTTTGCATCGTTTTAGGGTTGCATTTCTATAGTAGTCTCTAGAAGGAAGTATATATTGGGCTTCTTGTGCACCCTTGGTGCATCAGCCATTTACTCCCTACTGCTTTCACTCATGCAGCTTTCCTTCCAAAAGGTTCTAAAAAGTAAGACATTTTCCGTGGTATTGGAAATGCAGATCCTGTGTTCACTTGTTGCCACATGTTGTTGCATTGTTGGACTATTTGCCAGTGGTGAATGGAGGAGCTTGAAAGGAGAGATGGATGGGTTTGGCAAGGGTAGAATATCTTATGTGCTGACATTAATTTGGAAAGCTGTGGCTTGGCAAGTGTCTTCTGTTGGTGTTGTGGGTTTGATTTATGTGATATTTTCACTTTTCTCCAATGTAATTAGTACCTTGGCTTTGGCTTTGGGTCCTGTTGCTGCTGTTTTGTTTTTCCATGACAAGATGGATGGGATGAAGGTGGTGGCAATGTTGATGGCTTTTTGGGGCTTTGCTTCTAATTTGTATGAGCAATACCTTGACGATTCTAAGCTGAAGTCAGCACAAAATAATGTTAATGAAGTTCTTAATGAGTCTACTTTAGAAAGGCAGCTCGTTTGAATGAATTTTGTATGACAGAAATTGAAAAGATTGTTCGAAATTAATAGATGATTAATATATTCTCCCCTTTGTTTTTCTTCCAATTTGTTGCATGACATGTATTGGTCCATTGATCCATCTTCATTGTGTGTCCTGTTTGTCAGACTTATTTGGCATTAATGGCTAATAGAATAGGAGATTTTTTTTGTTCTTGGCAGACGAGTAGAAGATTTTAGCTTGATAAAAGCTAATTTCATGATTTAAAATATGACTTAAAAGGAAAAATTGGGACTTTTTAATTCAATTCAGTACTCTGTACTCATCTCTAGTGATAGAATCCAAACTCCAATATGGGTTGGTCTTAAAATAAACTAAAGCACTCTTTTCTGGAATGTAGCTGCAATTTTGTCTTAGTTAATATGGACTTCCTACCTCACCTATTTAGAGTCGGGCCAAAGCAGGCCACCATCTGCAAGAGACATGGCACATGGGGACCCTTCTGAACCTTGAGCTTTGCTTACATAGCCAAGCTTTGTCAGTTAACTTCCCTGTCACCTCATATTATAATTTACAGAGAAAAGAAAGGAAACAGGGGCATATGGCACGACCACAACAGAACGGGCCCAACAGGGGCACCCTAGGATGCAAATTTTAGGCAAGCTTAAGCAGGAAAGAAAGAAGGGGTTTCATTAGTGAATGTGATCCTACATATAAATTGTACCTGTTAATCTCCTCCTTGGGAAACTGATCAGCTAGAGAGTTTGCTGATCTAAGCTTCCAAGGACGAGAGAAGTTCCCCTTGGGAAAATAGGAACAGGACTTTCCTGTTGACATGCATATATCTCCAAGGCTCACCTGTTGAAATATGCAACCAAGAAATCATGTCATTGGAGTCCCCTCAATGATTGAAAGCTTTGAAAAACTGCCCTAAGCTCAAGGGTGGTAGAATCGCTGCACCCTGGCTTACAGGGCCAGAGCAAGCAAGGTGCTATAATGCTATAATGTTGTTTTTTTTCCTGCTTTTACTATCTATTGAGCCACCTAGTATCTCCATTTCCATTCTGTCTCTGATAGAAGAAGCCACTTGTCTAAATATTTTCTTGTTTGCTATTATTACAATTATAATCATCCTCTCACTCACTAGGGAAACTCAAAGCAAGAAACTCATACCTCACAACTAGTTTTTTCTTCCCTAAAACTGTTTTGAACCAGGAAAATAATAAGCCTTAGTACTAGGCCTCAGTAGTTCTGTCCCTTGTCCTTTACTATTGATAGAATAGAAAATCTATGACGTTGGGTGTGTTGAATATTGATAGAGAAAATACCAACAAATACGAAAATAAACAAGCACAAATTCGCATCACACACAAAGGTTTAACGAGGTTCACACACCAAGATTTAACGAGGTTCACACACCAATGTGGTGTGCTACATCCTCGGGTGAAGAAGAAAATGTTTCACTATGTAAAAGAGAGGTTACAGTGGAGATTGGTCAAGAACACTTAAACAACGGAAAGAAGACTCGCTCTGAAACCCTAACTCGAAAAAACCCCCCATATTACAATACTTGCTCAACAAGATGAAAGTACATCATATACTCCTCCAAGTCGTTGGTTGATTCATCCGGTCACAGTCGGTTGGGTCCTACCATACCGTGAGGGCTACCCCTTAAGGACTGAAAGCTTTAAACAACTACCATAAGGTCAACTGTAGCCTGTAAAGTAACTTTCCAACTAATCGTACTTCCTCCAAGAATAAATACATAAGCTATGAGTGATCTCCTCTTGTCCAGATCACCTACATAATATGAATCAACATAGCTAAATAAACTATTACCATTCCTCCCAAACTTCAAACAAACACTAGATATCCCTTTCAAATACCTAAGTATCCACTTCAGTACTTCCCAATGAGCTTCATCTGGACATGACAAGCTTCTGCTCACCACACTGACAGCTTGTGATATATCTAGATGTGTGCAAACTATAGTATATATAATGGAACCAACTGCACTAGAGTATGGAACACATGCCATGTACTTCATCTCTTCATCTGTCTAAGGTGACAGAGTAGCTGAAAGTCTAAAATGAGATGCAATAGGAGTACTTATAGGTTTAACATCTTTCATTTCTAAACACTCCAATACCTTCTTAGTGTACTCCTATTGAGATAGCCACAACTTTTGCTTTTGTATCACTTTTAATCTTCATACTTAGGATCTTTCTTGCTGCCTCTCAAATTCAAAATTTAATTGCTCCTTCAACCTGTTGACCTCATTCTAGTATTTTATTATAATCAATATATCATCAACATAAAACAACAAATATAACAATGACCCATCATAAACTTTTCTGAATTATACAAAACAATCATATTGATACCTGTAGTATCTAAAATTAGTCGTAACTGAATCAAACATTTTATACCACTGTCGAGGAGATTGTTTCAAACCATAGGGACTTCGTCAACAAGTGTACATGGCTCTCTTTACCTTCAACAACAAAACCTTTAGGTTGGTGCATATAAATTTGTTCTTCCAATTCACCATGCAAGAATGTTGTTTTGCATCAAGTTGCTCCAACTCCAAATCATGTATAGCAACTAAAGAAAGTAGGACATGAATAGAGATATGCTTAACAACAAATGAGAAAAAATCATTAAAATCAATTCATTGTATGTAACTATAGCCTTTTCTGACCAACCATGCCTTATACCTAGCATCTTTAGCACCTGAGGCAGATTCTTTCTTCTTGAATACCAATTTGCAGCCAACAATTTTCTTCCCTCTTCTCGGATTGATAAACTCACAACTCTGATTTTATGAAAGATTCCATTTTCTCATTCGTGCCAACCAATCTTTTTGTAGAATCAACTGAAGTAACAGCTTCAGAATATGTTGTAGACTCACTATTTTCAATTATGTCTACAACAAACAATGCATAAGCAACCATTTTAGCATGCCCATACTTTTTTGGTTGTTTAATATTCCTCCTAAGTCTATCTCTGATAATGTTGTACTGCACTTCTTAATTTTCTTAAGCATCATCTTCTTCAGTAAAAATAGGCTACTGAACTGAAGTAGATTGTGCTTTGTTTGAATATGAACCACGATGGTTTCAAAATTTAGTTCGTATATTAATGAGAAGATTAGAAGAGAGGTGGAGGCTTGTGGTTCCTTGGTCGGTGTGATCAAGAAACCCATGGACTTAATTTGCTGCCGTAGGTTGGGATTACAAGCAATTCTAGGGAAGTCCTACTTGATTCTAGATGTTTTTTAGTGCAAACCTAATTTGAGATGGACTAAAGTAAATGTGGATGGCTATTCTTTGGGTAACCCCGGAAGATCAGGAGTTGGAAGAGTCTTTCGTAGTCATATGGGCTCTGTGGTAGGTTATTTTATGAAGTTCTTGGGAGTTCAATCCAACTACTATGCTGAGTTCTCTGCCATTATGGAAGGAATTTTAAAGCCAAAGCTTTATAGATATATGCTTTTTGGATTGAAACGGATTCAGCAGTAGTGATGGTAGCCCTTCAAACCAAATCTATACCATGGTTTGTTTTCCAAGATTAGATGTTTGTGAAGGATTACCTGAACTCAATAATTGGAGGATAACCCACTGCTTTCGGGAAGCTAACTGTGTTACAGATTTTCTCACAAAGGAGGTGACACAAACAAGACTTTTGGGCATTAATATTTCCTTCCCTTCTCATATTCAGTCAGAGATTGCTTATGATGCTGAATTGAGACCCAGGTTTCGGTTTACATATGTTTGTCGATTGTACTCTTTTTCTTTCTCATTAATAAAATTTCTTATCTTTAGCAAAAAAAAACACACCATCTTCAAACTCCACCTTCTCCTTAGAATTCTTCTGACCTTCATCACACTAAATAGGAGTTTCTTTCCTAGGATACAACATAGAAGACTCTCTGTTAGAAAGAAATTTTGAAAATTTTGACTCACAACACCACAACTCATAGCCTCACTCCAGATCCATAACCAAAAGAAAATACATTAATTTCTTGGCGCTAAATTCTAACTTTCCCTCACTCACATGTGCATAAGCAAGATATCCAATACTTTTAAATTTAGTGGTCTGTCAGTTTATCTAACCAAACTTCCTCTATATTCTTACACTCAATAGCTATGTAAGGAGATCAATTCACCAAAAATGTTGTTATGTTCATACACTCTGTCACTCCATTCTGCAGAGGTATTTTAACAATTGTGTAGTGTCTTACAATACCTTCATTTTTGAAAAACTCTAAAGCCACCTTCATAGAAATCTATGCCATTATCGGTTCTCAACCTCTTAATTTGTTTTTCAGTCTCTTTTTCATGCAAATTATTTCATTGTTTGAAAGTGACGAATACTTGATTTTTGTGCTTCAAAAAATAGACCCAAACCTTCCTAGAGAAATATTAATGAAAGTAAGCAAGTACCTTGCACTAGCCCCCTTTAAAGCAACCCTAGAAGGTCCTCATAGGTTTCATTGAATGTAGTCCAGAGTTCCCTTAGTTCTGTAAGTAGCAGTACTAAAACTGACTCTCTTCTACTTTCCAAACATATAATGCTCATAGAACTCCATTTTTTCTATACTCTGGTAACACAACGAACCCCTTTTACTTAATGATGCCATTTCTTTTTCACTCATATGGCCTAACCTCATGGTCCATAAATTTGTGACATCCAATTGAGACATAGATGATGAAGTTGTTTCAATAGAACCAGTGACTGTAGTGCCCTGCAAAACATATAAACTGCCAACCTTAATTCCTTTCATCAACAAGAGAACACCTCTGCTGATCTTCTTGACTCCACCGTCAGTTGTATACTTGCACCCATTTGAATAAAGAGTGCATAAACTGATGAGATTTTTTCTCAAATCAAGGACATTCCTAACATCAGATAAGGTTCTGACAATGCTATCATGCATCTTGATCTTGACTGATCCCATTCTATTAGTCTTACTAGAGGAGGTTGAGGAGGAGAAGATCGCACCTGTAGAAGAGGCAAAACATTTGCGATTTGAATTAAAAATATAGGAGAAGGTTAAAATCTTAGAGGTGAAGAGGAGTGAAATGGTTGATCCACTAAAGAATGTTCAATATGACTATGAAGAACCCTGGGAAGGGCGTGTGATGTTGAAGCGAAGATGATAAGGGTGACGGAGCTAGCGGAAAAAGAGAAAGCTATATGGGATTTGAGGATTGTAAGAGGTTCGTTCTCATGAAGACACCTAATTATAAATTTAAAGGGGTACAACATGTGTACAAGTCTGCAAATGAAGAAGAAGAAGTGGATGAAGGAGAGGAGGGAGCAAATAGTGAGGCATTGACTATGTGCAAGGAGAGGAGGATTGAAGTTAGAAAAGAGAGTATTGATTGGTATCAGTGCTGTTTCTCAGGGGCAAATACTTATGGGGTTGGACAAATGGACTTGGTATCCCATCCTAAAGACTCGACGAGGGACAAGGAGGTGCTAGTTGTTGCTAAGGTTGAACTGGAAAATCAGGCCACCCCTAAGTTTTCGTAGTCTGATCCTGCTCTTCCTTTTATTGCGTCATTACAGATTGCACCCGCACCTCCTTTTGATATGCCATTAATGCATTTATTCTTGTTGAGTGACCAGGTCTCATTCTTGAGATGCAACCAAGTCTCACTCCAGCTCCTGACGATAAGGAGTTGCTATGCCAAGAATCACCCCACCATTGGCTAAGAGTCATATGGGAAAGAGTCAACTCGAAACACATATCGCGGTTAGACATCATTATCAATTTTTTATAGCCTGAATCCCAAGGTAACTATCAACAAGGTGCACACACTCAAAAGTTTGGAATGGTATTCGATTGAAGACCAAAAGCAGTTACCAATTTATATATATAGGTAGATGATCTCGAGGTAAAGATAGATCTCTCTCACCCACTTAGTCTATGGATCTTTCAGCACCCGTACAAATATCTATTGTTGCTCATACTAAGTTGAGCATCGGAGAGTCCACTCGGAGTCCAACTACGGCTACCTCTTCCTTCTCTTGATGTGAAGGTCTCAATCTGACCGATGGATTGATTTTCACTACAAGAAATACATTTTTTGCGACGGAAAAAAAGCGTCGCAAAAAATATAAACCCTCGCTAAAAATAGCAGCGACGGTTAATTTTTAGTCGCCAATTCTGTCGCCTATACTGCCGTAGCTAAAAATAGGCGATGGAAAAAGATGGGTGGTTGGGAAAAATATTATTAGTGACATAATTATATTTTCCGTCGCCAAATATATTTTTAGCGACGGCATACTATATAAATAATAGATGAAATTTATTTATAGCAACATTATACAAAAATCCGTCGCAACAAATATATATGCCAACGGTTATTATCCGTTGCCTAAGCCTAATAATTATTTATTTATAGCAACGGTATAATAAAACCCGTCACCAAATATAAAATAAATAAATAAAATTTTAATATTAGTAAATTTTGCATATTATCTGTAAATTGTTCATGTAATTACATCAATATACATTGTCCAATTCAGAAAATGAGATCATCATAGGCATCCATATCATAATACATTACTTTCATTCAACTTCCAAAAAGTCTTAAATCATAATTAAAAATTCATTGTTTTCATTCCTTTTTCAAAAAATCTTATAATTATAAATAAGAAGTCATTGTTTTCGTTCCACTTTAAAAAAATTCCTACAATCAATACATCAAACTTTAGACTTTGCATTTTTCATCGATTGGGTTTGTCTTGCATACTCCTCCAAAGGATAGCTCCACTTTCTTTCATAGCCTTGCCTTGCCACATTAGATTTAACAATATCCTGCAATATAGAATAATTAATTTATGTTATGCTTGAATACTAAGAAAATAAAAATGACATACTTTTCTCATTGCTAAAAACCATGAAATCAAAAATATAAACAAGAAGATTTATTGTTTCATGAAATTTTATTGACATCTCATTATACTTATTTGTTTGGACATTCAAACACATAATTAACTCATAGTATTGAGTATTGTCCTTTACAAATGACATTTTATTGACATCTCATTATACTTATACTTATTTTTTTGGACATTCAAACACATAGCCTTCCTCTTTGAAATTTTGGAACTCATTTTCTTGGTTTGATTGAATAGTTCATACTTAATTTTACTTAATTACCTCCTCTTTGTTTTGTTGTTTTCCTTTTAGATGTTGGTTATCTACCTTGCTTTTTCATCCTATACTTCATAATCTATAAGCAATTAAGAGAGGAAGATTTGTTGGAGAGTGATTTCCATGTTATCTCCTTCCCAAGTAAAGCTTAAGTTGTTAAAGCTTGAGTTGCGTTATTGGGCTAGGGAAGTTTTTCTAAATTTGAATGAAGATTGTGGTTAAAGCTTCTGAAAATTTGAAAATTTGAGTTTGGTTCAATCTCAAATTGAGGCTTTGGGGATATTTGATGATCTTTTTAATAAAGAAGTTGATGCTAAAACAGCTCTTTTAAAGGCTTCCCAGTTGCAGGAGAGGCTTTAGGCAAAGAAAACAAAAATAAAAATGGATGAAGAATGGGGATAGGAATTTTAATTTTTTCCATCTCTCTGTCAAAATGAGACGTACTAAAAACCAAATAAGCTCCATCAAGAGAGGGGATGGTTCTTGGATTTCTGACCCTTAGGAAGTTTTAGCTTATATTGCAGAAGTCTATGAGGATTTTCATGGTGCCTCGCCTATTTATGATCATAATGACCTGCTTGACTTTATTCCTTGTGTTTTGGATGATAGAGATAATGAATTCTAAAAGCAGTCCCTACTATAGTGGAAATCAAGAGTGCGGTTTGGGAGTTGAATCTTGATAGCTCTCCCGGTCCTGATGGTTTTCCAGGAGGAATTTTTAGACAATGCTGGGACATTGTTGAATGAGATTTCTGTGGAGCTGTCAAGAGTTTTTTCTAGAGAGGTCGCATTCCTAAGGGTGTTAATAATTTTTTCATTACTTTGATTCCTAAACTTGCAGGTGCTTCCTCGCTGGATAAATTTAGATTCATCTACATGGCCAATTTCTTTTGTAAAGTTCTTTCCAAGATTCTTGCCTCAAGGATTTCTATTTTTCTCCCAAGGTTGGTGTTAGAACAGCAGGGGGCTTTTCAGAAAGGGAAGATCATTTCCACAAATATTAGTTTAGCCTCTGAGCTGGGTAATTTGATGTTCTCTACGGTGAAGGGTGGCGGTGTGGGGATTAAGCTGGATGTCCAAAAGCCTTATGATTCTCTCTCATGGGAATTCTTTTTTTTGACTCTGAGTAAATTTGGCTTCTTTGCAAAGTGGGTGCAGTGAATTCATCAGCTCCTTATTTCTTCTAGAATGTCAGTCCTAGTTAATGGAGGTCCGATGAGTTATTTTGGGGTTGGTCATGGTCTGAGGTAAGGGGACCCAATTTCTCTCCTTCTTTTTATTGTGGTTGAAGAGGTGCCCTGTAGAGGGTTGAAGGGCCTTGTGGTTGATAGAAAATTAAAACCTCTCTTAGGTCTAAGAGGTATCACTATCTCTTCTCATCTTTTATTTGCCAATGATATTTTCATTTTTATGAATGCATCAACTCGTTATGTGAGAAACCTGTTTAGTTTCCTTTCCAAGTATCAGGAGTTCTCGGGTCAGAGTTTTAACTTGAAAAAAGTAAGATTTTCTTTGGGGAGGTGGCCCCTCACAGGAAGCAGTTCAGTGATTGGTTGGGCATCCACATAGCCTCTCTTCTGACAAAATACTTAGAGTTGGAAATTTTTAAGGGTTGGGTCACTAAATCTCATATACTCCCTTTGGTAGATAAAATCAAGGATAGGCTAGCAGGGTGAAAAGGTAAGCTTTTATCCATGGCGGGCCACGTAGAGCTTGTGAAATCGGTGATCTCAAGTATGCCTATTCATAGCCTTGCTGTTTATTGGTGGCCTAAATCAGTTGTGAAAATGGTGGAGCAGTGGGTTCAATTTCATTTGGGAAAGGGATATGGAGGTGCAAAAGAAAATTGTGGTTAAATAGGATGATGTGTGCAAATATAAGGAGGGTGGTTTGGGGACTTGTAGATTAAGAGATGTGAATGTTGACTGCCTTTGCAAATTGGTTTGGTAAATCAAGAATGAGGATATTGTTATGTCAAAATTCTTTAGAGGGCATTTCTTGAATAAGGATTGGGTTTTGAAGGTTGGCTATAAAAAATCTTCCATTTGACCAGGTTTGAAAAAAGTTTGGAATATTGTCTCTGATAATATTCGGTGGACAGTGGGAAGAAGATTAATTTCTGGTTCGATAAATGGTTGGGGAACTCTTCTCTAGTGGACTTGTTAGGGATAGATGAAACTTCGTTTCCTAGTCTTTCCTCAAGGGTCGCTCTTCTTATTGATAATGGTAGATGGAGTTTCTTGAGGGCTGAATCTCTCTTTCTTTTGGATTATTTTGGATTGGAAAAAAATTCAATAGTTCCTACTGATGATGAGGACGTTTGCCACTAGTGTCCATCTTCTTCGGGAATTTTTTCAATCAAGTCGGCTTGGGAGGTGATTCGCTGGTCATCTCCTTCAATTGGGTGGGGTCAACCACATCCAACCAAGACAGTAGTAATAATAATCTATGATGCATGATAGCGGAAATTAAACACATAGTCCATGATGCTCATGATGCAATTCATTTATTTATTATCCACCTAACAATACAAACTAAGTCTGATAAATGCTACTACGGCGCATTAGGTTGTATCCTTCGTCTTGGAACCACTATTGACTACGCAAGGATACAAACCCTAGCTATGAATAGAAGCTTGCCGATCCCCGTCTGCGTCCATAGGTCACCCAGCAAACCCCTGATAACCCCCTCCTGGCAGTCATGACACTGATAACACATCGGCCATGCCAGATAGGTTCTCGCCTCCGACTATAATCACATTGTACCATGGGTGTGATATTTCAGAAAGGCACATCGAACATACCACAATGGGTTATCCAACACCTAAACCCCTGTTGGTAAGGGTTCGTAGCATAGGGAGTGATACCTAACCACATATACACTACATGCCTTCATAGTGCTACAGTTAGTATGAATTATACAATACTGGCAAGACCTCGGCCACAAAGTGTAATCCATCTCCAAATACAATCCCGGGTATACGATACTAGCGAGACCTTGGCCACAAAGTGAAACCTAAGACCGTTTACCTATTCTAGCATACATATCACAGTTAAGTATGGACTACATGACACCGGCACCAATCATCGGCCATGAAGCGTATCCATTTCCAAATGCAGTCCCGGGGTACAAGATATCAGTGATACCTTGGCCACAAGGTGTAACCCATGACTACAACTAACTCTAATGCACATAATCAATGCATGAATGCAACATATACACGACAATCATGGCATCGGTACGACCTCAGCCACGTCGGATTCCATCTCACCCACACAGCCAAACACATGATGATCATGGTACTGGTACCACCTTGGCCACACCGGATCCCGTCATACATATAAATGAACAGTTCGTATTAAATGCATAAGAATGTAACATATGATAATCACCATCATCATGTGAGTAATGTAATTAAGCATATTGAATCTATGCATGTAAACAATTCTATAATAATTAAAAAATCCAAAATAAAACAACCATCCCTCACCTTGTTGATCTCTGCTTGTGTTAGGGTTCAGATATGACCACCGATCATTCCACTCAGTTTTGGTCTCGAGATTTGTGCGTGTCATTGTCCTAGACACAAGGATCCACATAGATCACCTTTAAAGGATACAAACAAAATCCATCAGTGACAGTAATGTCACCAGAAACACCCATCGGAAACAGGGAATTTCCACCAAAAATATCAATCCTGTTTCCAGTGGAACTGACAGAGAGCTCCTAAGGCTCAGTGGTCCATCGAAAAAATGCCACCGGAAGCAGACCCAGTGGATCCGGTGGGCTGTTTTCGATGGTGGTTCAGGAAAGTCCACCTATTTTGGGGCTTTTTGGCTCGGGCCCAATCGTCAAGATTTGTTCTGTGGACTTTTTAGGGGATGTTCCTAGCATCATTCTAAGCCAATAAAATCCCAATTTCACTAAGACATTTGGGAGATACGTCAATCAAATGATCGAAACCCTAGTTGGTCATTTGGCAATACTTGTTGTCGGAGCTCACCGGGATTGGTTCGAGCTCGGCAACAACACCGAGAGGGTAGAACATGCATTCTACAACCTCAATATGGTTTATACACTAAGATTCCATCCATACCTAACTTTTTCTAGGTCAAAATGAAGAGAGAGAGTGGTGGAAGTGAGTGTAATTGCCTCCGACAGCGATTCCAACAACTTAGAAGCCGCCGGCACCAAGGTAAGCCCCTCCTTCTTCTTCCTTCTTCTCCTTTTTCTCTCCTTCCTTACGTTGGACACAATAGAAATGAGGAAATGAATTCCTCATTTCTATCTTATAAGTTGAAATGGACCTTAGGGTCTGTTTGGTTCGGGCCAATCAAGTTATTACGATTTTCGGAGCCCGAGAACCCGTTCACTTAGGTTCAAAATGTGTTCATGTCACTAATAAAGTGTGGGGGATGATTTGGGATGATCTGAGACTTTTTACGATGCGAGTGGTGGGACCCAAGGAATCAACACCATGACAGCAGCCTGTTATGTTCACCGGAAATAGCCCACCAGATTTAGGCCCAGTGGATCCGGTGGTATATTTTTGATGGTCAAGACAGCTTACTGTCTTGAATGGTTGCTATCCCATGGCTGGTCTTGCATGGGTGGTTGCCCTCGGCCATGCTCAAAGCCTTTCGACAACTTCGATATGTGTCTGGACTTATGTGTGTGGATTCGGGTCACTTACCATCTGGGATCAGAAGATACGAATCATCTTCAATTAGATTGGCACACGATGCATGAATACTTGGGGTCATCTCTCTCCCTTTGGCAATGGGTGGCCGCTGTCAAAACCCGACCGTGCTTCCGACCTCCAGTCCGAGGCCTATCACAACAGTTTAAGTTAGACCGAGTCAGGGCACGAGTGTAACAAAACTCGATTAAGAACTTCCTTGCTAAGTCAGTGACAAAGCATATCATTTCTGATCTAATCATTACTTGGCCAACATTGGTTAAAATGTATTTGGAAATGGACACTTTAAAGCGTCCTTGATACCTTTTGGTCTAAGTTTCTTATTGTTAATTTTCTAGCATTAGGGGTTTTAGGTCCTTTTCCCTGTTGATGGTAATGCCAAAGGTGGGGATTTTTTCCTAATTCTCTTCAGTCTTTTGAGCACTTCTTAGTGCGCGTATTTGTTTGGTTTTTTTTTCCATTTGCCTCTTGTATATGTTTTCCAATTTTTATTACAAATGATATTCTAGCGAAAAAAAGAGAGAGGAGAAAAAAAATAAAAAAAAAGAAAAAAAAAAAAGGAAGAGAGGAAGAGAGAAAAGAGAGAAGAAAAGAGAGGTAGGAGAGGAAGAGAAAGAAGAAAAGAGAAGGAGAAAAGGGATACCAACTACAACCTTCCTACAACCTATATCTATTGAAAAAGAAGATAAAGAGTAGAAGGAGAAAAAGGCCTCATAACCCAGGCTGCATCCACCATTGGTTTACCCTCCTAAGAATAGCTCGAAGACCCTTATCTAAGGGGTGAATCTAGCTACATCGTTAACCGGTGAGTAGAACCATCATATACTCTCTACACATTTTTTTTTTTAGCCTTCTAAATCTCAAAGAAATGTTTAGGACTTTGCAACCTTATAGTTGCCATATCACATGTAGTTTTCCTACTCTGTCTTTCTCGTATAATTGCATGTGAATATCTTTTTTGTGTACCTTTGTATATTGATATTTTCTTTTAAGACTTTGTTGATATATATATATATATATTGCATGCTATATTATATATTAATTTTAGGGGTTGATTGGTATTTGCCCTTGATCTATACTATGCTATTTTAAATTCAAATTCTAAGGGGCTGTTGAGTGCGATTCTTGATGGATTCTATGATATATAAATATTTTATATTAGTTATTATTTTTATAATGATTTTAGGGGTTGTTAGTACTGTTAATCAATCACTTCTATTCCATTCTATGTGATCTATGTTAGGTATTATTTTAGTGATGATTTTAGGGGCTGTTAGTACTATTAGTCAATCACTTCTATTATATTCTATGTGGTCCATGTTAGATATTATTTTAGTAATGATTTTAAGGGCTGTTAGTAGTATTAATCAGTCACTTATATTTCATTCTATGTGATCCACGTTAGGTATTGTTTTAGTGATGATTTTAAATGGGCTATTAGTACTATTAATCAATCATTTCTATTCCATTCTATGTGATCCATGTTAGGTATTGTTTTAGTGATGATTTTAGGGGCTATTAGTACCATTAATCAATCACTTCTATTCCATTCTATGTGATCCATGTTAGGTATTGTTTTAGTGATGATTTTAGGGGCTGTTAGCAACATGAGTTAATTAAATCTATTTCTTTCTAAATGTTTAATGTTATATACTGTTTCAATTAATTGTTTTAGGGTTGTTAGCATTCTATTTGAATTAAACATATGTTACTTTGGTTTTGATGATTATAGACCGGTTAGTATTCTATTTAGTAAATTTTTTTCTCTATTCTAATTTATGATTTGTAGGTACATTCACTTGATTAAGCTGATCACATTTTGGCTTTATGATGATTGATGAGCACATTTATGTGTGAAATCTAGGGTAGTAAAACATGCATTTTACATATTTAGAATGGAGTTTCCTAAAGTTTTGCTCTCTTTTTGTAGGTTTTATATTTTCAAGACCTTAAGGACTATCGGGTACTATATCTCCAATTTTACACATAAAGCGGTCCTATTTCTTTTTATGGTTATGAAGAGAACGAAATTCTAAGCAAGATGGACATGTTCAATTAAAAGTATACATTCGTTTTGTTAATCGTGCAAATTATTATTCTTTTCGTGCTAGAAAAAGAATAATGGATCAGAACTGAACCGAGATGTAGAACTAGCCCATTTACAATTGTTCCAAGTGTACAAGGAATATTCCAAATTCCAACAAGGATCAATGGATCATACTCTTAAGTGTGTGGGGCATCAACTATCTGGATGCAGATTAAAGAAGATGGCAGATGATAAAGAAGCATCGGTGGGTGCTAAGGTAGTGATCCCTGGGGCAGTTTTTGCAGAACACGATGGAGTTGACCAGGTTGTAACTCGGGAAACCAAGGTGAACTCAAGAGATCGTGGTATTGGGTGCACCTCTAATTCAACAAATTTTTGGAATTTGATTTCTAAAAATACTAAAAGTGCACCAATTTGGTGAATGCTTATCACTTAGAGGGGACTGAAGATGGGTCAGATAATGCTCATCAGCTGAGACTGAATTTACCTCAAAATAAGGAAGGTCAAGCGGGTGTTAAGGAAGAAAATATTATTGCATCTTATCCTACCTTATCAGCGATTGACAAAGAAGGAAGGTTAGAAATTGTGTTGGACCAGAATTCAAACTCTAGAGACAGTCCAAATTTGGTGAATGCTCATCACTTAGAGGGGACTGAAGATGGGTCAGATAATGGGTCGGATAATGGGCTGGACAACTCAGATTATGGGTCGAAATCCTTTTCAGACTCTGAAATTGATGGTTGTAATGCAACGATGGTAGTTTATGACAACCCAGCCATGGCGTTTCAAGAAGAGGGAATGGAAGAAGAGGGGATGGAGGAAGAAGGAGAAATCTCAAGACCTGAGATTCGATGGGCTCACGAAGAGGCTATTAAAGGTGTGATTCATAGGGCAGATTTGCTGTAACCTCCATCCCAGGATATTTATGAAGACTACGAGGAGGTTCGAATAGGAAGCGCATTCCTGATCCGTGCTCAGCCATTCGAAGATAGGATGCTCGAGGCAGAAGGACTACTACACGAGGTACTCATGCTTCTAACACTATTCCTATGTCTGTTCAAGGAAGAAAAATGGACGCTAAGGAAGGGCAGGATATGGTTGTCAAAAAACCTCCATTCTCTTCTTTATGCAATGGAGATGTGGTTATCCACTCAGAGGTGGCAGCCATTGATGAGGAAATTTGTAACAAGCGTGTAGCTGTAATAGAAGGAGGTATTTCTGGCCAAAACAAAAAGAAGAAAAAATATCTTAGTAAGGGTCAGGTAGATAAGCCTGATAAGAAAGGTCCTAGTCAAGTGGTTTCCTGATGAGGGTTCTTTCCTAGAATATTAGAGGGGTAAGGAAGAGTGTAGCTTGAAGATCTCTTCATCCACTGGTTAAGGAGCATGCACCTGATATTATTTGTTTAGCAGAACCAATGGTAGATGCTTCAAATTTTCCAGCCTTATTTTTTAATAGGTTGGGTTTTGCTTCAGAGGTGTCGTGTAATAGTAGGAGTGATAAGAAGGCTAATCTTTGGATTGTGTGGAATCGTAAACTGGTTTGCCCAAGAGTTATTTTTCAATCTGAGCAATAGCTCACCATCACTCTCCAAATGGATGGGTAGAATGGTATGCATCTCTGTGATTCATGCAAATTGTTTTTAGGCTAAACGCCAAAAGTTGTGGATGGATCTCACTAGTTTCTCATTTGGGACTGAGCCATGTACAGTTGTGGGAGACTTTAATGTTGTTTTATCTTCTAATGAGAAGAGAGGGCCAAGTCGTTATAACATGGGATCAGCGACGGAGTTCGGTGCTATGGTGGATGCATGCTCCTTGCTTCAAGTTCCATCTCAGGGGCCAAAATTTACATGGTCCAATAACAGGGGGTTCGGAAATGTCCTAGCATTGCTAGATCGATCTTTCATCAATGATGCTTGGTTGAATTTTTTCAGAGATTATGCACAAAAAGTCCTTCTGCGATCTAGATCAGATCATTTTCCCATTTTATTGGTTTCAAAGGAAATCCCAAAACCAGGTAACATTCCTTTTCAAATTCATAAATTTTGGATGGATCATTGTGAATTTCTTCAGGTTGTGAAAGGGGTTTGGGATCAGGAAGTCTAGCCATCCGATTTTTAGATTAACTATGAAATTGAAGTGCTTAAAGCCTATTCTTAAACATTGGGCGAAACAAAATTTTCCAAATTTTTATTTGGCCATGCAGCAGGCAAAGCATAATTTGGATGATGTGCAAGGAGAAATTGAAGCTGCAGGTATATCCGATGAGCTTTTTGCTCGTGAATTAGATGCTAAGACCATGTATGTGAAAGCAATGAAAGATCAGGAGGCTCTATGGGCTGAGAAAGCAAGAATAAAATGGTTAAGAGAGGGTGATAAAAATACAAAGTTTTTTAACCTGTCTATGAAGATAAAGCGGGCAAGAAATTTGATTCGGTCTCTCAAGAAGCAGGATGGAACCACTATAGAAGACCTGAACAGTTTGAGTCAGTGTGTTGTGGAATATTATGAAAACTTTCACAAGGAGGTTCCTGACCCCTTTCCCTGATATTCTTGATTGCATTCCAGAAATCCTAGAAGAAAATGACAAAGTAGGGTATGAAGCTATTCCGAGTAATGAAGAAATTAAAAAAGTAGTGCAGGATTTAGACCCTGAAAGTTCTCCGAGGCTAGATGGTTTCTATGGTGCATTTTTCAGGAAGTGTTAGAGCATTGTCGAGAGGGATTTATACAAGGTTGTTAAAGCTTTTTTTTTTTTTTTTTTTTTTTAAATCTCAGGCTACTTTCCCAATGGAGTGAACAACTGCTTTATCACTTTGATCCCAAAAGTGGAAGGTGCCTCCTCCTTGGATAAGTATAGGCCGATTTGTATGGGAAATTTTATATGTAAGATTATTACTAAAATTATGGCGTCGAGGCTGAGTGATCTTCTTCCCAGACTAATCTCTGAAGAGCAGGGCGCCTTTCAAAAAGGGAAGATCTTTTTCTCCAACATAGCTGTAGCATTTGAATTGGCTAATATAATGCTTAGCTCCTTTCAGGGTGGAGATATTGGGCTGAAATTGGATATCAAGAAAGCATTTGATACGCTATCTTGGGAGTTCCTGTTTTCAGTCTTGAGGAAATTTGGTTTTGGAGAAAAATGGATTGGCTGGATTAGAAACACTCTGAAATCTACTCGTGTCTCTATGTTGTTAAATGGTGGCCCTGTGGGTTTCTTCAGTGTGCATCGAGGCCTTCGGCAAGGTGATCCTCTCACCCCTCTCTTATTCATATTAGCTGAAGAAGTTCTTTGTAGAGGAATTCAGAAGCTCATTGATTCCAATGAAGTCAAGACCTTGGGAGGACCATGTGGGTAAAAATTCCATCTTACCTTCTTTTCGCTGATGATATATTTATCTTCATTAATGGATCCCGTAGGTGTGTGAGAAAGTTGAATTTGTTTCTTCAAAAATATCAAGTTCTTTCCGAGCAGCATATTAAGTTAAAGAAAAGTAAAATGTTTTATGGGAAAATTCCTACAGTGAGAAAGGAGAGGATCTCTCAGGTAATGGGGATTCCTACCTGTAATTTTTGAACAAAATATTTGGGGGTGGAGATTTTTAAAGGAAGGGTAAGAAGGGATCCTTTACTTCCTTTAATGGATAAAATTTAAAGAAAGCTTTCTGGATGGAAGGGAAAATTGCTTCCTATGGCGGGAAGGGTGGAATTGGTGAACTCGGTGATAGCAAGCATCCCTCTTCATAATTTTGCAATCTATTGGTGGCCTTCATCTTTGGTAGTTCTCATAGAGCGATGGATGAGAAATTTTATATGGTCTAGGGATGTTGATTCTGGAAAAAAAATTACAGTGAAATGGGACTCGGTTTGTAAGCCCAAGGAGGAAGGTGGTCTGGGAATTAGAAGATCTTGAGATGTGAATATGCTTTTCTCATCAAAATTACTTGAAAGATTAAGCATGAGAAGTCATCTATGGGGAGTTTTTTCAGAGGAAGGGTTATATCGAAATCTGGGGAGATGTGAAGATCTTATAAATCCTTATCTATTTGGCCAGGAATTAGAAAAATGTGGAATTTTGTGATTGCTAAGGAAAGGTGGATTGTTGGGAATGGTGATAAGAATATGTTTTAGAAAGATAGATGGATCGATGGGTGGTCTATTGAGGAGAGATTGGGTGTGGACCTTTCTTTGTTCCCTAAAGAGAGATATGTTAAGGACTTCATCAGAGAATTTTACTGGAATTTGCCTCCGGTTGTCTCTGAGGAGCCGAGGTGCATCTTTGCTAAGGTGAAAGCTATTGTCATTCCTCCATCCCAGGTTGAGGATATATGTTGTTGGAGTCTATCTTTGTCAGGGAAGTTCTCTATAAAATCTGCTTGGGAGGAGATCAGGAAACATAACTCAAAAGTGCCTTGATATCACAGTGTCTAGAAGAGTGGTCTTCTTCCTCGTCAAGCACTTTTTGGCTGAAAATTGATGCACGGCTGCTTATCTACGGATGAGGTGATAAAAAAGAAGGGAGTATGCTTAGTCTCTAGATGTGACTTATGTTGTGATTCAGTTGCAACAAAGCAGCATTTATTTTTAGAGTGTAACTATGCCAAGGCGGTTTGGGTCTCCTTTGCTTCAATCTTCAATATTGGCTGGGATCAACATATATCTATTCGTGAGATGTTCCAGTGGTGGAGAGACAAAGGTAAAGTTGTACCAGTTAAGGAAGCCTGGATAGCTGGTTTGATTCTTGTTCCCTATTTCCTTTGGCAGCAGTGGAACACGAGAAGATTTGATGGTCAAGGGATAAGAGCTGAGCTTATTTTGCGCCAAGTTCTTACTGCTATTAGAGAACTCTTTCCAATCTCTTCAAGTAAGAGAATTATAGTGGTAGATCTGATTTGTGCTCGAATGATAGGTATTTCGCTGGGAAAAAATAAAGTCTTAGGAATTCTCGAAGTATTTGGTGTGCTCCTCCCTCATTGTGGAAAAAAACTAAATATTGATGGGTGCTCTCTTGGGAACCCGGGAAGGGCAGCTGTGGGTGGACTTATCAGAGATTTAAGTGGTAGGGTAATTTCCTCCTTTGGATCCTATTTGGGAGTTATAACTAGCTATGTAGCAGAGTTTCAAGGCTTGGTACATAGTATTCAGCTAGCAAAGCAGCTGGGGATTGAAAGATTATGGATTGAAACAGACTCACTAGCAGTATCGCTAGTAGTTTACTCAAAAAAATTCTCATGGTGTGTTTTGCAGGATTGGCATTCTCTTTATCCATATATTTCCAGCATTCAATGGAAACTATCTCATTGTTATCAAGAGGCAAATCCAATTGTGGATTACTTAGCAAAAAGTGTGGCTAGAAGTGGATCTAGTGTCTTTTGTCCCTTCTTTCCTCATTCAATGCTGGATGAGATCAGAAGGGATGCAGAAGGTAGACCAAGATATAGATTTTCTTAATTTTATTTTGTGGAGTTGAGGATCCTCTTCCCTGCTGATGGGCATGCCGAAGGTGAGGAGATGGCCCTAAGATCTCAATCTCCTCCATCCTATGTATTCTTGTATTAGGTGTCTCTCTAGACCCAACTTGTATCTCCTATTTTTCTTTTTTTTCCTTTTATTAATACACATGAATTTTTAGCAAAAAAATTGAAAGCCACAAGAACTACTCTTCAGTTGGTAAATAGATCTGTTAAGATTCCTAAAGGGATGGTTGAGGATGTCTTACTTAAAGTTGGGGCATTTTTATTCCCTGTTGATTTCATTGTTTTAGACATCCAACTAGTTGCCAACATTCGGGACCAGATCCCAATTATTCTTGGTAGACCATTCCTTGCAACCAGCAATGCCATAGTTAATTGTGGGAACGGTACCATGAAACTTTCATTTGGCAACACTTCTGTAGATTTAAATGTCTTTAGGTTGGGTAAGTAACCAAATCCCCATGAGAAGGAAGTTCATATGCTACAGAAAATTCTAGATTCCATTTAAGCATATTTTGATATTGATTTTGATTCTGAATTTCAAGAGTGTATGAAACAATTGGGTGGTTTTGATGACAGAATTATGTCTGAGGTT
>NC_056564.1:31461171-31481470 GCF_013358625.1 Macadamia integrifolia | reverse complement strand
TTTGCCCCGGATCTGTATGGCCCTTACCTTTAGCCAAGGTTGTGATTTCTTTTGTTTCTCAATTTTGAGTGTATATTCACTGCAAACACCCATGAGACAACTCGTCCACTAGAGGTGACGTAGGGTTTAAAGGCTTATTGCACATGCTAAGTGCAACCGTGATTCCTATGAAAGTGAGTTAGGTTTTTTGTTTTTTTTTTTTTTTTTTTTTGTTTTGCTCGAAGACTAGAAAAATCTAAGTGTGGGTGAATTCTGATGAGCACATTTATGTGTGAAATCTAAGGTAGTAAAACATGAATTTTACATATTTAGAATGGAGCTACCTTGGGTTTTACTCTTTTTTTACGGG
Source organism: Macadamia integrifolia (assembly GCF_013358625.1). Lineage (NCBI taxonomy): Eukaryota > Viridiplantae > Streptophyta > Magnoliopsida > Proteales > Proteaceae > Macadamia > Macadamia integrifolia. The sequence continues at coordinate 31,481,121 of NC_056564.1, read as the reverse complement.
TTTTACTCTTTTTTTACAGGTTTTATATTTTCAAGACCTTAAGGACTATCGGACGCTATATCTCTAATTTTATATATAAAGAGGTCTTGTTTCTTTTTATTTATCGGACATGTTCAATTAAAAGTGCACATTTGTTTAGTCAACTATACAGTTATTATTCTTTTCGGGTCAGAAAAATAATAATGGATCAGAACTGAACTGAGAAGTAGAACCAACCCGTTTACAGTTGTCCCAGAGGTACAAGGAATATTTTAAATGTCAACAGGGATCGATGAATCACACCCTTAAGTGATTGAAGATTCGCTTTTGGTAATAACAACTACTTAGCGTAGTTGGTGAGTTGTGGTGTGCAAAATCCTTTTTTTATTTGGAGGTCTCAAGTTCGAACCTCTTGGTTACCAATTTTTAGAGATTTTTTTTTTGAAAGATTTTCTCTCTCCTACTCATCGCTTAAAGCAAGGAGGTTGACCAAGAGGGTTTGCACAAGTTGAAGAGAAAAAAATAGGAAAGAAAAAAAAAAAAAAAAAAGACAGGGGCATGGATGAAATTTTCAACTCATTTAGAAGATTGCCCTAATCAATTCAAGCACGAAAGAAAATTGTTCAAAGCAAGAGAAGCTGCCAAACGTGAAGGAGGAGGGAGAAAATATATAAAAAAAATGAGAGAAAAATTTGGAAAAAGGAATCCCATACAATTTCTCTCCTTGTCTCTCTTCTCTCTCCTCCACCTCATCAAAAGGGAATCTAAAAATATCCTACTGTTTAGAAACCAAAAGCGTGGGGCTCTCTCTCACGTGTTTTCTCCCTTTTCTCTCCTCTCCCATATTTTCTTTCCTTTTTCTCTTTATTCTCCTATTTTCCACCTCATCACTTTGGATCTAAACAAATCTCACCTACCAATTGAGATTCCACTCAATTAAGAAACCCTTGGACATCCTCTTCTCTCCCCTATTCCCTATAAAAGGGAGTCGACCAAACCCTAAAGGGCCATCCTTCTCTTGCTATCTTTTTCTCTAATTTTTAGTTGTGCTTTCCTTCTAGTTCTAGTTCTTCTTAGTTTTTCTTACTTTAAACACTTTTGTAATTGATTTTTATTTCATGAATGTAATGATTTTTTTTTTTTTTTTTTTTACAGTTCATGTTATTCAAGTTATTCAAAGGTGTGATGATTTTAATTTCTAGTTCTAGGCTTAGTTCTAGGTGACAAGAACAAGCTATGGAGCATGTCTTTCAAGTTCAATTTTTCTTTTTAGATTTGTTTTCTCTAATACTAATAATTTCAGATTTGATTTATTCTAGATCTAGTTTTTAGTACAGGTAGTATTTCAAATCTCAATCAAGTTTTCAAGTTCAAGTATTCAAGTTCAAATAAGTTGGCTTATACAATAGTCTTCTCACCCCCTCTCATTCTCTCTTCTTGCCACCCTTTCATTCTTAAAGTAGGATTTAAATTTTAGTTTTTACTTTGATGCTTTCCCTTTCCCCTAAGGTCCTCAGCTAGATGCATGTGTTGGCTTTACCCTTCTCTAGCTATGGAACCATCCTTTTATTTTGATTATTTATATTGCATACCTTCCCCTAAAGCTAAGTAGAAAAGCTCTTTTAAAAGTACTCTCTAGTCAAGCAGGGAAGCTCATATTGTTTATTGTGCATCCCTCGGGCTAAGTAGAGATACCTACTTGTGTGCCTCTCTATAGCTTTTTTCCCTTTTTATTTTATTTATTTACTTTTCAGCACTTTTTATTTCAGTTATCTGCTGTTTAATTGTGTGGTTAGAATATTTAAATTTCTAGATGACGAATGGTTAGGGTTAGATGTGAATGATTAGGTTGTTCAATTTTTAATTTCAATTTCAATTTCTAATTTCCCTAGATGTGTTGGTTAGGATGCTTTTAGATACATTTGTGTTAGGACGGTAGTTAGAAGTAGATCACCATAATCAATCGTTAAACTTTCGCATTACTAAAAGAAGTCAAAAATAAAGTGGTTGCTCTCCTTGTGTTCGATCCATTAGCTACATTGATCCATACGCTTGCGGTTACTTTTAAAATTCAAACAATGATAGGGGCTGATTTGTTGTTCCTTGTCAATTAATTAGACATTATTTTGATTTCTAGATTTTATGGGTTAAATTAGGTTTCTCGGCTTGATTAAATTTATCATAGCATAAATTAGCAATTTAAAGGATGATTTAGCATTTCTTATTATCTCGGTTCATTCCATTATGAGTATATGAATTAGGGGCTGCTTACATAACCATGTGTAGTATTGGATGTGTAAAGTTTGATATCGAAATTTTCTTATTATTTTATGTGTTAGTGAAATGTTCTTTAAATACTCTAATACATGATATGTGTGCATGGGCTAAAGTGTATGCTTTAAATTATGAATGAAAAATGAATTGCTTAGTTCTTAAAATTATGTGTAATTGCATGTGGTAAAATGTGCACTTGGTTATTTGCTCCATCACATTTTTTTCGCTAAAAGATTCAGAATTTCATTAAGAAGAAGACAAAAAATAATACAATCTACAACTCAAAATCTGAATTTTTGACCCCACCTTCGCAATTGTCACTAGTAGGGAAAAAAAACAACGAAGAAATTTAAACCGAAATCTTGGCCTAGACTCCGCATCATGAGCAACCTCATCCCAGATGTGCTTAGGAAGCAAAACATTTTTCCCTAAGGATCTAGATTTTTCCGCATCCCTTGCTAAGAAATCAACGATGTTGTTTGCCTCTGTAAAACAGTGTGATATCTTCCAATTAATGGAGAGCAAGAAAGACTGCAAGGAGACCCATTCTTGGGCGACATACCATGTAATGGATCTAGCTTGGACTGCCACCACCACTGCCATTGAATTTGTCTCAATCTAGAGAGATCTCACTCTCAAATCTTTTGCCATTTGGATATCTTCCGTCAAACCTTGAAATTCTGCTACATAATTAGACTGAACCCCAAGGAACACCTTAAAAGAGCCAATCACAACTCCAAGATCATTTCTAATAACTCCACCTGCTCCAATCTTACCAAAATTACCCATAGAACTACCATCCACATTTAACTTTTCCCATCCTGAAGGAGGTGTACACCAGAAGACCTCCAAAATCTCTGGAGGACATTTAGGATTAATAATTAGACCCAATCTCCGACAGCACATAAGATCAGAAATATGATTCACCTTTTTAGAAAAGGTGACTTTAGAATCTTGGAATCTCTTTTTATATTTTGAAAGACACAATATTGGGTGAGTTTTCTATCTTCATACCGTTTGGAATTCCTTTCCTTTCATATATTTTCAGCCACTATAATCATTCCCATGGACCAAGGTTCCTTAAGAATCAGCTCCCTACATTTTCTGATCCACTATTGAACTAGTTGGAGTAAATCTTCAATATCAGGCCAAGACACACCAAAACAGTCAAGGAACTTGTTCCATATCAGGCGGCCAAGACCCATATCACACAAATTTGCAACCCATAAACAGGCGGCTGAAAGACTCAGCTTCCTCTTCACATAAGTTGCACCTGGATGCCAAAGGAATGCCTTTTGCTGAAACAATATCATCTATAGAGAGCTTTTTATGCATCAATCGCCAACCGAAAGTAGACTGTCTTGGTTGCATAAATTTCCCCCCAGACCAAGGAACTCCATGGAACCTTTGGGTTGCATTTCTTTATCACATCCCAAGCAGAAAAAAAAAAGAAAAAAATTCCCATGGGGGAATAGCTCCAAACACATCTATCCTTCAAATTTGAAAGCGGCAAACTAATAGAGCGAGTAGCATCAAAATAACTCTGAAGAAGAGGAGATCGAACAAGAGGGAATACCCATTGACAATTCTGAATGACATCAGCCACATTCAAGGAAGAGCTTTTAATGAAATCTGAATCTAATCAACAGGTTTCCTCAATAGATTTATCTTTAATCCAGGTATTAGACCAAAATCTAATATCATGCCCATTACCTGTTATCGATCGCTCTCTGCTTGAAACAAAGTTCCAAACTTTACGAAAGCTAGGCCAAACAAATAAGGACTTAAAAGATGTCTTAATATTTCCATTTTTCAGAAATCTTGCCTTAAACAACCTACTCATAAGTTTCCATGCTTGATGTTCCAAACTTGCTTGCACAATAAGGACTTATTTAAGTCACGAAGCTTTCGAATCCCTAAGACTCCTTCATCCCTGGGCTTACAAACCTGCTCCTATTTTACTGTCACTGCTTTAGAGCTATCCACATCACCAGTACATATAAAGTTTTTCATCCACTTCTCCATCAAACTAATAAGAGTGTTTGGCCACCAATAAACTACCAAGTTGTGAACTGGCATTCCCATCACCATAGAGCGCACCAATTGAACTCTTCCAGCCATTAAAAGAAGCTTTCCTTTCCATCTTGCCATCGCTCCTTTACCTTATGCAAAACAGAAAGAAGAAAGTTCTTCTTCACCCTACCTTTATAGATCTGAACCCCAAGGTATTTAGTAGGAAAGTTGCAAATAGAGATACCCAATACATCAAAAATATCTCTCATGTGAGCAGGCCTAATTCTCCCCATAAGAGCTTGCTTTTTTCTAGATTTACATGCTAGCCAAAAAATTCTTGATACTTCCTCAAGAATACATTAAGATTTCTAACATATTTAATAGATGCATTCATAAAAATAAATGTCATCTGCAAATAAAAAGTGGACCGACATTACCTCACCTCTAGGACCCTGAAGAGGTTTGATTTTTCCATCTCGAATCAGGCCTTGCATCCCTCTATACAAAACCTCTTCTGCAAGAATGAAGAGAATAGGAGACAGGGGATCCCCTTGCCTTAAGCCTCTCTCAACATTGAAATAGCCCATAGGACCTCCATTCAAAATGATTGAAATTTTTTAAGAGCAAAGGAGCTGATATATCCAGTTCACCCACTTATCAGAGAACACAAAATGCTTCAACACTTGCAGTAAGTAGTTCTAGGAGGTGGTGTCAAATGCCTTCTGAACATCAATTTTAATGCCTAATCCCCCTCCTCTGGTGGCTGAAACATAATATTAGCCAGCTCTGAAGCCAAACCAATATTAGTGTGAATCAATTTACCTCATTGGAATGCCCCTTGCTCTTCAGAAATCAATCTTGACAACAAAGAAGACATTCTTGTAGCTAAGATTTTTTATATAACTTTGCATACAAAATTTCTCACACATAAAGGCCAGAACTTATCAAGTGTGATGGCTCCAGCAACTTTTGGAATCAAAGCTAAAAAATTGTTATTAATACCTGGAGACATTTTTCTTGAGAGAAAAAAATTATCTGACCACTTTAACAAAATCACCTGCCTCCACCTCCCAACAATGCCAGAAAAAATACCCAGGGAAACCATTAGGGCTTGGAGAGCTATTAGGGTCAAGGTCCCAAATAGCCTTCTTGATTTCAACTGCACCAGGGATTGCATCCAAAGAGAGCAAGTCTACCACATCAACTAGAGCAGGAATGGAATCAAGCAGATCCAAGTGCTCAGAAATAGGCGAACTCTTATGAAAAGATTGAAAATAATCTATCATGTATTCCACGATCCCATCTCTATCACTGATCATGGACCCATCAGATTTTTGCAACATTCTAATAGTGTTTCTTACCCTTCTAATCTTTGTGTAAAGATAAAAGAATTTGGAACTCCTATCTCCATGCTTAAACCATGTTATACGAGATTTCTCCACCCACAACTTTTCATGATTTTTTAATGCATTTAAATAAGTTGTTTTGGCATCCGCTTCCTTCCCAAACAAATTATCATTCACCCCTGAAACTTCAATTTGAATATGTATCATAGCTAGAGCCTCTTTTGTTTTAACTAACTCCACTTCAAAATTTGGGAAGGTCTGTCTAGCCCAAGCTCTAATAATAGGCTTGTGCCTCTTAAGCTTATGAGCTAAAATAAAACTAGGAGACCCATAGATACTCTACCACGCATAAACAGCTGATTGAAGGATGAGTCATCAAGCCAAAATTTATGCATACAAAAAGACAGTTACCTAGCTTAGGGCAAGCATTAGAAACAACCAAGACTGGGCAGTTATCTAAAAAATCTCGCCGGAGCACTGTTTGGGCGCAATTTTGAAAGTGGTTCAACCATACTTCATTGCACAACTGCCTATCCAGAATAGCAACCACTTTCCCACTCCTCCTATTATTTGACGAAGTGAAATTTGGACCGTGAGAGGGAATTTGAATCAGAGAACAAGAATCTATCATAGCATCAAATTCATCCACCGATCCCAAGCTGAAAGCACCTGGACCTTGCTTTTCATGAGATGCAAGAGTAGCATTAAAATCCCCAACCACAAGCCACGGTTCTGCCACAACAGGAACAAATGCAAGCTCAACCCACAACTCCCTTCTCTTCACCCTAAAACTACTAGCATGAATGACTGACAAAATTACTATGTTGGATTTCCGTACAACCTTAACAGAAAGTTGTTCATCCAACTTAGATACAATAGAGGGCTTTGTCAGCCCCCTCTTCCATATCAACCAAAGGTTTGGCTCTTTATCCTTCCTACTGTTACAAATCACATCAACATCAAATCCAATTGTATTAAAAAACAAAGCTGGAAATGTAGTAGAGTCTATGATAGGCTCTGCTATACAAATAACGTTTGGATTATGATCTGCAACAATTCTTTTCAAGGCCATCTGAGCTATAGCCTTCTTGAATCCCCTCACATTCTAGAAATAATACCTTCATAAATCACTTTGACACATTTTCCAAATGATCAGACCTTCTGGTATGCTCAGTAGCTGTTGTTGCTTTATCCTTCCTACGAATACCTACTGCAGCAGTCTCCCTTTGAGATGCTCGAATGGCCAAATCATCGGCACGAGCAATCTCCTCATTATGTAGAATCACCGCCCCTCCCTAGATAGTACTTGGCAAGATAGAAGTTACTTGGTGTTCTACACGAGTTTGACTTCTTGAAGAAGAAATAGCACAGTCCAACTCGTTGAAGTATTGATGGATATGGGCATCCTCAAGCCCCAATCCACCCGACCCACTTTGGTTACCAATTTGGATAGAATCGGTAGAAGATTGTAAAATTCACCACACGATTCTTCAAATTTGCGCCCCTTGGAGCTGAGTCAGCAATTCCTTGTAGAAAAGGTATAACTACCTCAAGCGATCCACTTCTGAAAAGAGTCCTCCTGTCTGCTGCCACCTCCCTAATATGTGAGCCGTTATTGGTTCCTAAAATAGAAGGAGATCTTGGACGAGAATGGGAAGTAGATCCTCCCCCATCTACTCTCTGATTGGATAGGCTGTTACCTCCTCCACCACTGTTCACCACCTCCACCACTGGTTGTGAGCTAGCAACACCACCATCATCTGCAAACACCGCTCCAGGGACGCCCATCTTTGTATGAGGCTGAGTTTCTACATGTCTCCTGTCCCTGCATTCATGTATGTTGTAACCAACCTTCTTGAATGTCCACATCTTCCCAAGCTATCTTCAAAAACAATGGCTTGAGAAAACCAGAAGCGCACATCAGCTCCAGGATGACTTCTTTCCACTTGTATTTTTCAAACCTCTTGCCACCCACCTCCAGCTCAACCATGACCCTGGCATAGCATCCCATGGATGCTCTCCCACAACCATGGAGTAAGTGGTTTTCTCCTTGGGGGTGTGTGGAACAGCTTTAGGAGGGGGATCTGAAACAACCGCTGTTCCCATAAGCATCCTCTCCTTCGGTTTCAAGAAATCGGAGAGAAGGGATTGTCTTCCTTGATATGGTGGATGACCTCCATGGCCAATGCCCAAAACCCTAGCACTCTTTTCAGCCATCATCTTCTTGGCCTCTTTCGGCACTAACTAATTCATGAGTCATTTGCTCCATCATATGTGCATTTAAATGATGGAAATAATGAATGAGACCCATAACATTTGACACTTGGAATTTTAGGGCTAAGAAGGGATATAGGTTGTATATACTATAGGCTCAAGTGTTGGCCACAGAACGTGTGGGACATTCCGTAGATTCAGCCCACAGAGCGTGTGGTGCAAGTTACATCTCCTACCCTTGGAGTCATCCCCTTTTTGTTTAATGACCTATTTGGATGTCAAGATACGCATTGCCCACAGAACATGTGGGATGATATATGTACAAGTCATAGAGCATATGGGACATGTAAGGGGATTATGTGTAATATTCGGATATTTGGTTGTCAAGATATACATAGATGACATATGAATAAGCCACAGAGCGTGTGGGGCATCTAAGGGACCATGGCTTTTAATTGCCACTTGGGAGTCAAGATATGCATTAGTCACAAAGTGTGTGGGATGACATACGTACAAGCCACAGAGCGTGTTGGGCACCTGGAGGACAAAGTAAATAAATTAATTAAATGGGCATGATTGAGAATAACTGGACCTTGTAACCTGCCATAAATGCTGCATATTTGATTTTTAAGATATTATTGTATATTTTATTATTTTATGCCAATATTTCAAACTTGTGGATTTTGTGCGTGGTTTTACTTGTTAAGTTTTTCCCCAGAAACCTATCCAAATCATTCCCCAAATGGAGAGCACTCTGACATGCTGGTTAATGGTGAGAACCAAGAGATTTATGGAGACGTACAAAACATTTACTATTTCAGTTGATGCTAGATTATATTATTTAACTTAGAGATTTAAATTATGGATATAATAATTCTTTTAAAGGATTTAATTGGTTGTAGATGATATTGGAGACTTTTATGAATTTTAATTATTAATTTGAAGACTTCAGCTGTTATTATTCTGAGGTTGTGTTCAGTATAGATTTGAATTATTTATCACTCAATTGATTCATGGTTCAACCCTAAGAGATATGATCCTTGGACCGTTAATCTCCATATTTTCCTCACTAAAGATGGGGCATTACAATTCGGGAGGGGCAAATGTATGCAGCCTTACTCCTTGCTTTGCAAGAGAGGATGTTTCCAAGGTTTGAACCTAGAACCAACATGTTGCAATAATGCAACTTAAAGTTTGTGCCATAGGCTTACCCACTTAGGCAACCCATATTATATGATTGTAAAAATAATGGATCGACATAAGACTCACAAATACAAAAGCCTTATGTGATTCATCCAAGACAACAAATTTTCAATGTGAAGACATGACATATCCTCGCAAAATTTTTTAGGCTCATCTAAGGCTATTTGGCTTCAAAATTCAGAATTAGGATAATGTTTGGGTGATCACAAGTTGGACAATTTTGAATGGGAACATAATGGTATTTGATAATTTTGGGCATGTTTTTTTTTTCTTAATTTACTAATTACAAAACCGATCATAAAAATTACCTAAATTTCAATATCATAATCGATTAATTAAACCCATAGGCCCATAATTCAATTAATCTTAATAAACCCAGCTCACGAGAAAAAAAAAATATTAAAGTTTTTTTCTTTTTGTTCAAACTTAATGGACCAAAAAAGTCCTAAACAAAATCTGAAAAGACAAGGGTATCCTTTTCTCCAACCTTTTGTGCAAAACACACAAGGCAGAACCCTTTGCGGTTCTGTCCGTTTTCATCTCATGCGACGGTCACACCAAGTGATGTCCGGCCAAGAACTTTCAGGTTAAGACTATTGAGGGTTCGACGGACACGATTACAATGATAGATGTCGAAATATGCCCTAGGTGGCTGTTTCCTCCACTTGGGTTAGCATGCGAGGCAAAGGGAGGGGTTGGAGGTGAGGACAATTAGAAGTTGCATAGGGAGGGGGTTCTCAAATGAAAAATCGATTACATTCAGCAACTAGATTCAATTGAATGAAATCTATTCACGAATAAAAAATCATCTTTAGAAATAGAATGCCTCCACCGATTGGAGTCGTACAAACCTAAATCGAGAAATGTGACACCCAAGATGCAACAAGTATCAAACCCACCTGGGAGATCAATGAGGTATCCCCATCAAGACTATGGCAAGTACCAAGGTGTTTGGGAGACTAATGAAGGTGTGGAAACTTTAGTCTCACATTGACTAGGGGGAGATTACTATGCTGGTTAATAATCTCTAGCCTCCTTAACATGGTACAACGCGTTTTAATGCCTTGAGGCCTATTAGTCAAAGAGGACAATATTGTGCGAAGATTAACGAAGCCTAGGCATTACAGATGGTATAAAAGCGGACCCCGACAGTAGATAAGGTCACAGCGGGGACTTTGTGTGGAAAGGGAGGAAGATTGTGACACCTAAGAATACGGCAAGTATTAGATCCACTTAGAAGATCAGTGAGGTAACCCCACCAAGAATACGGCAAGTACCAGGGTGTTTGGAGATCAGTGACGGTGTGCAAACCTTAGTTCCATATCGCCTAGGGAGAGATTACTAGGCTGGTTAATAATCACTTGCCACCTTAACATGGTACAACACGTTTTAACGTTTTGTGGCCCATGGGCCAAAGAGAACAATATTGTGTCAAGGTTAATGGGGTTGGGGAGTTACAAGAAAGGTGCAGAGTATCAAGCAGCACAACTAGGGTTTGAAGGATACAACGAACCCTCCTTAATCTTATAGTGAAGAAGTTAGAATTGTAGACGTAGCAAGAGAGGAATTGCATCTCGATGTTGCAGAGAATCATTGGAAACCTCTTTGAGAGTAGATCGGATTGGATGAAAAAAACTCTAGTTTAAGTTGCAAGGCCTCTCTCTTCTTAGTTGTGATAATTGTCGTGAATCATGAGCAAAACGTCAAAAAAGGGGATATTTCAAATGTATATTTTACATCGAAATGTGGAAAGATTTTACAGACAAATATTGGGAAAATTTTACCAACCTATTTTCCAGAAAACGGGTAGTTGATTGTAAAATTTTCCATTGCGAAAATTTGCCAAAGTGAAACAAATAACGACAATTATTGTTTTACCAGATATTTTTCGTCTAAACAAACGGAGCCAGGGGATTTAAGAGAATGTCTAAACCTAAAAAAGAATTTTTTTGTAGTTATTACCTTACATCGTTATGTCATTAATTTCAAATCATTTTTTATTTGGTTATTAAACCAAAATCCCCCATGAGTTTAAAAAGTAAAATAAAAACATATATGCATGCAAAGTATCATTAATTCATTACTAAATGAGAGACGGTTCCACAAAAGGCAGTGTGACCGCTATGGCAACAGGGGGCCTAATGGGAGCTCACATAGAAGCATCAACAGGAGTGGGATTTCCACCTTTCATGAGGGGCAGGACTGTCATTTCACCCCACTTTGTGTCTAGGCATAAGAGCCACACTACATTTTAGGCTTCTTTTTCCCTTACTAAATATAGTAAGAAATGTAAATAGTTTATGAGCAAAGGAACTCTGTTTGCTTGCATGGCCATTGCACTAGCATGCAAACCAATGAGAAGCCGCAAAAAGGCATCGTGGCGGGAGGACAGCGCAGTCTTTTTATCCCAGTCTGTGTCTTGGCATAGAGCCATGGAAGTGAGAAAGGATTCTTTTTCCATAGTTTATATAATCATGTTAAATATCGATTACAATTTTTTATTTATTTATTTTTTAGATTTGAAAACTTCACTTCTCTTCCCTTCCTCTAACTCCCATTGTAAAAAATAAAAATAAAAAATAAAAAAAATGGGGCCTAATGCAGAAAAGGTCGGGCCAATTATGCTTTAGGCAGGTGTCTTTGGGTTGTGCGTCTACCGCGTATAGGGTTAGCATCTCCCATGTCACTATTGGCTCATCCATCTAAAATTCCTCAATTGTTCTAGTCTACACTCATTTTATGTACATGTGGCTATTTTCATGCCCAAAATTTTGGGTCATACCACATCTGACTGAAGAAAGTTTCCTGAATTAAAAATGTTAGTACTTCCCTATGTGGAAGGATAAAATTTTCCAATATAAGTTGCTCCTTGATTTAAGAATCAGAGAATGAGGTTTCTTCACATCTGATGATTTCTAAATCGGTCCTACAACAGTCGTCGCCGCAGATTCCTGTTCGGCCAGACTTGTACACACAGAGAACAGAAAAGGTGTCAGGATATGATAATGGTCTGGTCATTGGTGGGTAAAGAGAGGTAGAAATTTAAAGGTTTTGGTGGTTTTTGTACGGGCTGGATCGAGGGATGGTTGGTGATGGCTGGGTTTGCTTTATTGTTATGCTCCCGTTTGGAAATTTGAGTGAGGAGATGGAAAGGATTTGGTGTGGGAATGATAGTATTCCTCAAGATCAGCCAAATGAAATAGGTGGTGACTGAAAATGATATGAGAATTTATGTAATATCGGAAGTGAAAGGAGGGATTCTGAATGGAGAGGATCAGATTACAAGAAAGAAAGACCCATGCGCTTTTACTTTTGTTCAGCTGGGCCACTGGATCTCTTGGTTAGAGAATTGTGTTTCTTGGCGGGATAATACAGCTGATTCCCTTTGCTAGAAAGGCCCGGAGACCGGTCCATTATGTGTAGGATTGTCTGGCCCTTTTCCACTCCATGGATTGTTAAAACATGTAATTCATCATCTTTCTATGTGTAATTCGCGTTTTCATCAATAATGTTGTGTTTACCAAAATCTTGCGGATAACATAATTGTCCACCCAAACCTACTTGTGATTATTAGTACCTAAATAATTAAACAGACCCATCGTTCTTTTCCTTCTAGATGTGAATCACCCCAACGTTCTTCTATCCTTTGCCTTTATATTAAGTTCTTTCTTATTTTTCCTTAACCAAAGTATCATTCTGTTATTATTATTCTTATTTTTTTTTTCTCACTAAAAGCTCAGATATTTCATTAAGAAGAAAATAAGAAAATCAAAAGTACATCAAGAGCACCAAAAAGCAGAAGAGGAACCCCACCTTCGGCATTTCCATCAGCAGGGGATCTCTATATCTACACGTGAATTTCTTCTTTGCTCTTAATAGTTTTACCCTTATTTAATTTTTAGCTAATAAGCTTGTTCTTAGCAGCACGAGAAAACTATTTATTAGTAATGCTTGTTTAATTCCTCCAAAAACCTCCCAAAAGAACACCATATTAATTTCAACAGCAATATCTTCAAGAATTATCACAAAACTGATTTCTTCTTTCTTTGAATAACTCACTGATTTTCATAAACCATTACCATTTATGTTACAACCGTGCCCAAAACTCTGGGCTAATTTCAATTTTTGGGCATAAGTAATGCAACCCAAGTGACAATCACTAGTAACTTGTGGATTTGCCCAACTCATTACATTAAAGGGCTACAAACCATTGAATAAGTCATGGAAAGTCCTCTACCATTGGCGGGGAATTTTCCTGAATCGTAATAGCTTAATGCACCACAAGGGGGAGGCCCACCCAGTAGAAATACCTTGGAAGGGCCCCATTCAGCACATGGCTGATGGGCATCAACTAGTGAACACCCTACAGTGAGAGTACTCGCCCAATCGGGTTATTTAGCTGTGGGGCCTAAGCCCTCACACCCAATGCACCTCAAACCACTCCCAATAGTTTGGACCACCTATTAGGGAATAGATTAATGTATCGGGACACCCCAAGCTTGTCTCATTTTCCCAATTTTAATTTAAACTGGTAAAGGGTAGAACTCATTTTTTACCAACAGCCCTTAGGCAACTTAAGTGACTATAAATAAAAGCTTTTGCCATTCATTTCATTCCACTAAATTAAACGCAATAGAAGGGAGAAAAGAGAAGGAGAAGGAGAAGAAGAAGGAGAAGAGCAAGGGAGGAGGAACAAGAGGGGAGTAAGGGGAGCACCTACCCATTGAAGGTAAGTCATTTCTCTCTCTCTCTCTCTCTCTCTCTCTCTCTCTCTACCTTCTAGGTAGTTGTCTCTCTCCCATCTCCACTCTTTATTAAGCTAGGTAAGGGAACCCAACCGAATTCCACCTCCCAACTTACCAAGCTACAAGTTGGGAGGGGGATTTGATGTTGGAGACTTGCCTTAGCAAGATCAATGGTTCAATTTGAGCCCACCAACCATCCCTAGTGAAATCCCCACGTCAAACCCCCAATTTGGGCAACACAAAACCTAGAAATAGAGAAATTGTCCAAATTTCCTAAAACCCACCTTCCCACTTGTCAAGACTACCAATTGGGAGGGGGATTTGGTGTAGGAGACTTACCCTAACAAGGTTTGTGGCTCAATTTGAGTCTATGAATTTTCTTTTATGAAATTTCGACCTAAAATCCGTAATTTGGATAACCAAACCCTAGAATTAGTGGACTTTTTCCAAATCCTCTACATCTCACCATTCAAACCCAAAATTTAATTTGAAAAAATGAAATTAAACACATGAATGGTGACGTAGAGTGGTCACATAAGCCATTTGCGGTCACCAGATAAACCCTCAACCGAAATTCCCTAATTTATCTTAACCTAGACTTGAGCTTTAGAAAAATTGGGTACATTATGCAACTCTATCTTAACTAACCCACTACGCACACTAAATCTAAGCCAATTGAAGTGGGTGAACATCCCCCACATATAACTCAGCTTTATAATCATAAAACCCCCAACTTGAGAATGATTCAAAGAAAAGGAAAATAGGAAATGAAGCTAGAATGTGTGCCCTAAGATCCCACCTCCTTATGGATGACTGACTTGTTAAAAACCTTATGTATCCTAGGAGTAGAACCAAGAAGGGATGGGACAACGTGACATGAGGTCATTGACTGTCCACCGACACTTGAGATTCGAAGTGAGGGGATTTTATGTGACTTTTATGGAATAGTTATGTCATGATGCATATGTGGATGAGCATGTCATTTCGAAGTGAATGTGTATATTGCATAATTATATGAGTTGTGAATGTGTGTGTGTGTGTGTGTGTGTGTTGTGGAGATTGGGGTGCAGGTGGCCGAAGGTTGGTTTTGGCACTATAAGCCCACGGGGTGCGTGAGTTTGCTTGTGACGTGACTCATACAATGATAGAATGCATTGGGCTAGGACAATCATCCTGGTTCTATAACCCTTGCCAATAGCAGTTTACGTATTGGCTAATCCTACCGTCCGATGGTCCGAGGTTGAGGACGATTTTTGGTAACTGAGGTGGTGGGGATGTCAGTGTCTGGACAAACCCTCACACGATGTTAGATTTGGTGGTGGGTATATCCTACATCCGATGTTGAATTTGGTGTAGTAGTATTATGGGAGATTATTAATAGGGGTTTACTGGGTACCGAAGTAGCCATGTAGGGACCGGTATGCTTTTGACTCGCAACTAGTTTGTATCCTTGGGGATTGATAACGTACCTTCGTGACTGGGGATACCACCTATGTTGCAGTAGTACTAAAACCCAATATAGACTTAGAATCTGTTGGCTAGAAAATTAAATCAGGTGCTACACCCCTTGCCAGTAAGGGTGAGGTACTGGATATCCCACAACACAGGTGATTGATGGGTTTGTCAAGACTGTGACTGTCCTATAACATGGGTGACCAATGTGCAGGATTTTGGGACCGTGGTGTAGGGGGGATTATTCATTACGGTTTACAAGGCGACCAATGTGTTTGATTCTAAGACATGCAGACTCCTAACTCGCAACTAGCATATATTGCTAGGTGACAGATGGGATTTTCGGGACTAGGGATATCCCTTATGTTGCAGTAGCACTAAAAATACAATATGAACTTAAAAATATGTTGACTAGGAAAATGACCCAGGTGCTACACCCCTTGCCATTAGGGGTGAGATACTGGCTATCCCACAGCATGGGTGACCAATGTGTTTTTTGGTACCATGACTATTCTACAACACAGGTGTCCAATGTATAGGATTCTGGGACTGCAGGCTCCTGATTAGCAAATAGTGTATATCGTTGGGTGACCCATGTGTTGGATTCTAGGACCAGGGATATCCCTATGTTGCAGTAGTACTCAGACCCTAATTTTAATTAGTTTAATGGATAGACTTGTGTGATAATAATCCAGATTATAATTGTACTCATTTCATCTTTGTTGTTTCATTATATTGCATCATATGTGTATTTCGTTTTATCTTATAAATATTTATTTTTATATCTATGATTGTTTGTACTATAGTACTCAGACCCTAATTTAATCTTCTCTCTCACACATGTAATGCTTTACTAAAGTATTATGGAAAATTATATACACCTCCCTAAGGAGGTAAAAAGGAAAAAAGAAGTAAAAAGAAACACGTAGAATAACTAGCTCCCAAACTACCCTTAGTAGTCATCTCTAACTAGTTCCCAAACTCCAACACTCCCCCTCAAGCTGGAGAATAGATGTCATATATTCCTAGCTTCAACAACAGAGTACTAAATTGATGATGAATGAGCCCTTTTGTAAAGAGATCAACCAACTGATAACCAGTCCTTACAAAAAGTGTGCATATGTAGCCAGAGTCTATTTTCTCTCTGATGAAGTGCCTATCCACATCTATATGCTTTGCCCTACCATGATACCCATGGTTGTAAGCTATACTTATGGTAATTGGAGAAAATGAGAACTAGGAGTAGGTAGCATGACTCTCAAACCTCAACCTGAAGCTCTAATGCCAAGTTGGAATCTAAATATTGTGAGAGAACAAGGGAGCAAGTGAGAAAGAGAAGAGGAAGAAGAAGAAGAGAAGAAGAGAAGAAGAAGTGGTAGAATCGTATGAGTGAGAATCTTTTCTCTCACACATATAATGCTTTACTAAAGTATTATGAGAAATTACATACACCTGCCTCCCTAAGGAGGTAAAAAGGGAAAAAGAATGATTACAATAAAAGGAAATAATTAAAATAACTAGTTCCCAAACTACACTTAATACACATCTCTAACAAGTATTACATTATCCGGTCTCTAATACTTGTCTTTAAAATCCTTGATAGTCAAACAATTTTTCATACTAAACCATGGTTTCTGGTTGTCATTATCACAAAATATAAAAATTCAAAATAATAGTGCTAGTCTCAGAGCTTGTATGGTACTTTTACATCTAGGGCCAAAAATTTTGTTGGGTATAGTGGTGTGGGGATGGGCAACTGGCACTTCAAATCAAACTTCTAGGCAGAACAAAAAAATGATTTCCTCTCCATCTTGTTGTAGGCAAAGGGAAATGAAAGTGAAATAAACTCTAGAAAGAAAATAGAAACTTTAGTAAGCATGATTTCTCTATTAACTTAACATCTCACTAGTTATGTTAATTGAACCTTTCGAATAGAATCTTTATTTTCCTACTCAAATCCAATAATATGGTTGAGAGTTTAAGTAAAATTTAGTTCTAGATTTAGAAATTTAATTATTGGATTTAGAAAGTAGTTGAGTTTTTGCTTAAGCATTATTTGTATTGATTACAAATTTTCTTTTAAAAAATTTCCTTCCCCTCACTTCTTGATGGGGTAGCCTTAGGGAAGAGATGGAAATCGCACAAAGAGGGGGAGGGGATCACACACAACACACAAATTCACTAATTCTGAAATTAAATGCACTCTAATCTCAAACATTGAGTTTATGCAAGTATTTAAAAGAAATTAAAATAACTCGCCTACTTAGACTCTAACACTGAAATTGACTCCTACTTAGACTCCAAAATTGAAATTAACTCCTACTTCCCTTACGTATCCTATCCCAAAACAAGCATGATAAAATAAAAGACATACTACTAACTAAACTACTACCAGCCCTTGTTGGACCAAAAACCTGGGCTAGACCGGTTCTTCTTGGCCCTTGGCTTCCACAGCCGGTCATGCAAGTCTAACCAGGGAAGTGCAGTTGTATCTACATCAACTCTCCTCTTCTGAAAAGAACTCGACTCCGTCAAGTTTGGATGGGGTCCAAGAATGCCATCAGAGTCAATGCTCCTGAGGAGAAAAGTACCAACTGTCTTCTTAAGTTTGAGAGGGGGAAGATCCTTTGCTGGAATGAACTTCATCTTAAGGCCACCATGTTGAAAAGAGTATGTATTCTCATATCCACAGTGCTTGGCTTTCTTGTCAAGTAACCATGGGCACCCTAGAAGAATGTGACAGACTTTCAGAGGAAGAACATCACACTGAACCTGACCAATCAATCCACCAATGGAATGCGTAAGCAAACACCTTTCATGAATTTTCAGATTATTGTTATTCACCCACCTAACCTTGTAGGGGTTCGGATGAGGTTCAGTTTTCAAACCCAACTTGCGAACAACATCTCCAGCAATAATATTGGTACAAGTATTGAGGTCAATCACCATATTGCACAAGCTATCATTGCATCACACCCTAGTCTGAAAGATACTATTATGGTGCCAATTGTCCCCCTCGAGAATCTTCTGTGTAGTCAAAATAGGATGGATCATATAGAACGGTTGAGGCCCACCATCACTATCACTATCATTAATCTCATTAGGCTCAAGATCGCATTCAGCCTCCAGATTTATTGTTCCTATTTTCGGTTGCTCTTCTGGTATATAGGATAAAAAATTATCCTTATTGATGTATGCTAACAACCAGTTAGGACATTGATTAGCTTGATGCCCATACCCCTTGCATTGGAAATATTGAATAATCTCCTTTGGAAATACTAAGTTCTTGTCATAACCACACTGAGGTGAGGAGTATTGATGATTAGGCCGTGAAGATACATGTCTAAATCACATCAAGGTGGAGAATACGATCGGCTAGATCGTGAAGATTACATAGATGAAGCATTAGCCTGTGATCTGCTGATTATCTTTTCTTGTTGATATGACTCTGGCTGAATAGAACTAGGACCCCTAGAAAAAGCAGTAAATGACTTTTGATTGCATAGACGTCTCAAATTTTCCTCAACCTGATATGCTACTTGGACAACATCCTCCATTGTAGGTAATCAGCCAGAGGCAAGGGCAACACTAAGTTGAGGGTGCAAACCATTACGAAATTGTGCCACCATTACTTCTTCATCCCACTCAAAATCCGAACGAGTAACAAATAATAAAACCTAGCAACATATTCTTCCATAGTTAAATTCTCTTGTTTTAGCTGTACAAACCTGAGATGCATGCGTTGCTTGTAATCAGAAGGCAAGAATCTCCGACTCATAACTTCGTGCATTTCAGCCCAAGTAGTGACTAAACCAATGCTTCGGGTTCGGTTCTAATGCTGTCGCTTGATCCACTAGACTCAGGCCGTGCCTTTCAGTTTGACCTCTGCAAATAGGATCTTTCGAGCCTCAATCAATCCGTACCATCTGAAGAATATCTCTAAGCTGTGAATCCAGTTAAGGTACAATTCTAGATTGTTGTCTCCATAAAAATCAAGGACATCCAATCTTGCTACTCTTTCTACTCCATCATTATATTTGCCAGTTCCATATAGTGGTGGAGGTGGTGGTGGCGGTGTATGCTGTGGTGGCAATGCTGGTGGTGGTGGTGACGGATCCTATGGAGTGGTGTTGGAAGAATCCCTAGATTGAATGTGACTTTTTCCTCTATCTGCCATCGTCAAACGATCAATAGAAGCTTGCATGGATTCCATCATTATCTTAAGGGAAGTGACATCAGTAGTGAGAGCTTCAAATTTTGCATCAGTTTATCCCTTATAAGAGTTCAGCCGTTGAACAACTTCACTATTGGCTACCATGGTCGATGTATGCAAGATTACACTTGAATATGATGATAAAGTAGTAAATAAAGGAGGTTTAAAGGCAATGGCAGAATGGTAAGTGACTCCCCTTTTTTTTTTTTAAAGGATAGTAGAATTGTAAATATTGGAAAGTTCAACTTGAAACACAAAGGGGGTGTCATGTATAGGGGCAGGAGTATAATTGGAAGTAATGAAAAAGTATGCGATAAAGGAATTAAAGGATAGGAAAATAAAAAACTAGAGAAAGTAAAAGAGAGAAAGGCTGGGGTGGTGGTTTGTGCTACTGACCAAAAAAGTCCTCCTTCTTGGAGACGGAACTAGATAAATAAGAAGGCGGAAGCTCGACGACCAACTGTGGATCGATCGAACTAGGTATGTTCCTCTCTCTCTTCTCTTTCTTCTC
>NC_056564.1:31444346-31461151 GCF_013358625.1 Macadamia integrifolia | reverse complement strand
TTTTTTTTTTTTTTTTTGGCTGATGGAAGTTTGAGGCCGAGACGAAGGTAACAGAGGCTCGGTGGGGGTTTCAAGAGGGTTAAAGGGGTAGGGTTGGGGTATCGGTTGAGATGTTGGGTAAGAATTTCTTTTTTTTTGGAATCGAAGGGTAGGAATTAGGGTGTTCTCGGTAGAATAGGGAGAGGATTAGGGAGAGAAAGGGAGTCACAGGGCTACAGTGGGGAGTGAGGTGGATGAAGTTATGTTTCAATAGGGGATCCTTTGGCTCTGATGCCAAATTGATGGGTAGCCTTAGGGAATAGATGGAAATCGAATAAAGAGGAGGAGGGGATCACACACAATGCACAAATTCACTTGTTCTAAAATTAAATTCACTCTAATCTCAAACATTGAGTAATGCAGGAGTAGATTACAAGAAACTACCCTAGCAGTTTATAATCCCAAACAATATAAATAGGAGCAGAAAACAAAGAAATAAGATTATTAAATAAACCCCCAAGGGTAGAATACTAATGTAGGAACAAAACCAATCCAAAACCCAACCCAATAGGAGAGAGAAAGACATGCTATAGAGCTAGAGAGAGAGGTGCGGCCAGGTCTGTAGGAGTCCAATTGAACTGCACTCTTGGGCATAGATAGTCCCTAGGGAGAGTACAAAATTCTCCAAAGTTGAGAGGATTCTGACTGTTGGTTCTGAAGTTACAAGTTTTCTTGATTTGCTAACCTAGGAGAGAGAAAACTGAGAAGAACCTTTAAGAACAGCAGCTGAATGCTTCCAAAAATGACTAGGTAAGGATCGTGGGACCCTTATGAGGCCTAGAATGCCCTGATTGAAGACCTGGCTGAATAGAGTACAGAAGAGAGAAAGAGAGGAGATCGATCTCTCTCCTATTACCACTAGGATTGCTGATCGGTTCTGATTTTTGCAGACTTTTATTAGAATCTGAATTATACCTCTTAAATGTTACAGTAAATAAAATAGAAAAAGAAGAATAAAACAGATGGGGGTTGAGAAGGGTGAAAGAGAATAAAGGAATTAGTTATCTCAGCCTAGTCTTCTTATCCACAGCTATCTCAACTGCTCTAAGCATTTAGTTGTAAACTTTCTTTCATTCAAATTTCTCCAATAATGGTACATATGCCTCTCTATTTATAGAGGGGAAGTTTACAATCATACTAAGACTAGGAGCTAGTTTTCAAAGAGGACTAGACACTCTTACTACAACTATGAATTCAAAATAGGACTAGGACTTGACTTTATGACTCCAACATGGAGTAAGACTAACTAACTAATAGTCCATATAGGACTTTACAACCAACTAATGGCCTAATGAACTTTTATTGAATTAAATAGCAATTAGTTAAATTAATGAATTAAATCCCATTTTTCTACCTTCTACCCATAATTTAGGCCCATTGAAGTAGCTCATTTCAAAGAAAACCTATGAGATCAAAGGCCCAACACATATATAACACACCCGAAGGCTTATTTGCAATAAAATAAGCCCAAGTGATTTATCTACATCATTGAGTTTATGCAAATATTTAAAAGAATTTAAAATAACTCTCCCACTTAAACTTTAACACTAAAATTGACTCATACTTAGACTCCAAAACTGAAATTGACTCCTACTTCCCTTACGTAACCTATCCCAAAACAAGTATGATAAAATAAAAGACATACTATTAACTAAACTACTACCAGCCCTTGTTGGACCAAAAACCTGGGCTGGATCGGTTTTTCTTGGCCCTTGGCTTCCACAGCTGGTCATGCTGATCATGCTGGTCCAACCAGGTAAGTGCAATTATATCTATATCACTTCGCTTCTAACCTGATGGAGCCTAGAGAAATGATAAACTGTCTGCCTTACATTCATCTACCAAATGCCAATATATTATTTTGAGCTGTGAATCCTAATGACAAAAGTGCTATAGTGTAGCATTTAGGTTTTAGTTTAAATGGTTTGAATTTCAAAAGGACAAACCTACATAAAGGAAGAGTATATAACATATTAAATGTATGAATGAACAAATATATTAGATTAAAAGAACAAGAAAATCCTCTGGTCACAACCTATATAACCTTGCTAAAACTTCCTTTGTGATGGTTCATGTAAAGATTTTTTCTTCTGAGTGCTGCTTGGTTATGGAGAATGATATACAAGAACTGGATTGGGCTGTAACCAAAGATTTGTATGCCTAATGATGTTCTGTTCTCGTTTAGTCACACCTCCGACATCTTGTGGATGATCTAACAGGCAAGTTTCGATTGAGGAAGCTGAAAACAAAGCTCGTGACCTAAATGTAATGTTTATCGAGACCAGTGCCAAAGCCGGCTTCAACATCAAGGTAGGCACGTCAGGTTAAATTTTCTTTCCTGCCTAATGT
Source organism: Macadamia integrifolia (assembly GCF_013358625.1). Lineage (NCBI taxonomy): Eukaryota > Viridiplantae > Streptophyta > Magnoliopsida > Proteales > Proteaceae > Macadamia > Macadamia integrifolia. Next base: position 31,458,763 of record NC_056564.1, on the reverse strand, counting down.
AGGATCACTGGTTTTCAATAGGACACTTGCCTGTCTGACCAGCTGGTTCACATGTTCAGTTGCCCACTCAAATGGCCAGTTGGCTATTTGAGAGACAAGGTGTTGCAGGGTTGAGCTACTGACCTTGGTTACCAGGTGACTTGCTAAACCAGTTTTCCAGGCCAGTTCTCGAGATACTGGTGGTGCCCTCCAAACCAGCCCCCTAGTGCATGTGTCCGGATACACCTGCTCACCAGCTTTCATGGTCCATTGATTCTATTCTCAATTAAAATTTTTTCTGGAGTTACTGATTGAAGAAGTCTGTGATTACTCCTTTTGGTTCGTTGTTGAACTTTTTTTGATTGTCTTAATGAATCTTTCTTCAGGCGCTCTTCTGGAAGATAGCGGCTGCATTGCCAGGAATGGAAACACTTTCTTCGACGAAACAAGAAGACATGGTTGATGTTAATCTGAAATCTACCACTGGTAATGCATCACAGTCCGGGGGTTGTTCTTGTTGATGCCAAGACAGGGTAGTAACTCTCAAATTTCTGTTGTTTTTCCTGGTTTAGAGTTTCTGATCTGCTCGTCTGTAAAGGCTTTGTTATTTTTTCTTTTGAAGCATTTGAGTAATTGAGTTAGGGGAAATGATGCTGCTACTTCACTGGTTAGCAGCATAAGTCTTTTTGTTTTCTTATCTTTAACCAGTTATTCGGTCTAGTTTTGGTTTGATTTATATTTTGACAAGGTGCAAATCAAAACCCAACTAGATAGAAATCAGTCAAAATCAGAATTCGTTTTTACAGTTGGTCCAGTTTTATCAGTTTCTATTCAGATTTTGTTGACTGGTTCATATACGGTGTATAGTCTGATTTTGAAAAATTGTTTGCCATTCTGACTTGTAATGTCTTTCATTTCAGTTTACATGTGGTTGTACTGATGGTTTGCATTGGATTACACCTTTGTACCTTTCAATTTGATTCTTCTTCACTTAATTTGGGAATATAAAATAGGTAAGTTTAGAATAACTAAAGTGTTATGGGAAATGTGTACAACCGGGGGAAAGCCAAAACAAGGTCAAACTGATTGCAAACTAGAAAAGTGGGCCAGTCAGTCAATCCAACCAAAAGACCTTTGACAGGTGCAACTGGATGACCATCAACGACTAGGCATGAGTGTCCCACCTATCGGCCATCGAAGCTGCAGACGCTCAATTGTGTCAGATCGTCGAAGGTCCCAGGTGTTCACTAATCAAATGGTGGATGCACATACCACCACCCTCAGTGATCAGGTCACTCGACTCAAGTCGCTCAATCGAAACTTTGCTTGTTAGTCTTAGTCCAATGTAAAGTAATCGAAACTCAAGTCGCAAAGTATTCAGGCTATAAACAATCTAGGAATGTGGTAAGCTAAGAACAGATTCACTTGAGTGAAAATTTTCAATCAAATTAAGTAATTTTAGAGACATTCCAATGCGTTTGAATACTGACTTTGGGGCAGAAGCAGGAGTGTCAATAGCAACTAATTAGGTCATCTCCACAACTCAATTTTTCAATCAAATTGGTTAGCAACTACCCTATATCAACCTATTGGACCAAAGCTTTATCGAATCAATGTTGGTTGGTTTGAACCAACTGATAAGACCGATTGGAACTAGGGTAAACATGGGCCGGGTTGGGATGGAACGGCCAGATTGGCCAGCCCAACCCCAGGTCCTCAAAACTCAACCCATGCTCAATCTAACCGTACTGAGTTCATGTCCAGGCCTAACCCTTGCAAGGTTCATGCCAACCCAATCCAGCCCTAACTAATCCTGGTAGGGCCGGATTGGGCCGGGTTGACCCTCATTAGCTCTGATTTTTGCCAAGTTTAGGTTAACCATGATTGCCCCTGCTTTTTTCCATTTCTGTCTTATGCATTTAGTTAAAAAAAACAAAAAAAAAAAAGGCACGCAATAGGGCAGGGGGAGGGGCAGGGGGAGGGGGAGGGGGGGCGGGGAATACAAAAAAAAACCCTTTTCTCACTTGGTTGGTAAATAGTATGGTGTGGGGCCTGTGGACAAATAATTCTAGTTACATAGATTATCCCTCATCTTAGAATCAAGGTTAAATCTATGTTGGGCTAGGCCAGGTTGGGCCTAGGCCTAAACCTAGGCCTGGCCTAGCCTAAACCTGACCTAGGATCAATGCTTTTCAACCCTAACCCGCTCTTATGGTTAAAAATCTTGGCCAAATATCGGGTTTTTATTGGGCATTTGTAAAGCGCTCCTAATCTACTTGAAACCGAACCGACATTTGAAAATAATAAAAAAAATACCATGAATCGCAAAGTATTCAGGATTTGCCCCGCTAGTAATTTAATTTTTTTTATTTTTTATTTTTTATTTTTTGGTGGAACGAAATTTTATTGATAGTGGTCATGCGTACAATCAAAAGCTCCAACAAAAAAAGTTGTTGAAGTCAAGGAATGGAATATAGCCAATCTGTCGTACATATGCTAGACAAGGCCTTCCTGGCAAGGGCATCTGAAACATTGTTTAACCCCCTTGGAATAGAAGAGAAAATAATACAATCAAATGAAACAGAGAGTGCACGTATATTCTGCAGGACTGGAGCGACCTGAAGAGATGGCAAGTGAGCAACATCTTGGATCAGCCTCTACAAGTTCTCTGCAGTCAGACTCTATTTGTACCCTTTCAAACCCCAATGCAGCTGTTTGTGACAAGGCAAACCTGATAACTAGCGCTTCTCCCTGAATTGCAACGGTGAATTAAGAAGGCATAGAAAAAGCTCTAACCATCTCGCCTCTATGATCTCTAAGAATGCAGTCAAGCCCACTTTTAGACTGCCTTTGCAACAATGTTGCATCGCAATTCAGTTTTATTGTACAGAGCTGTCATTTACTACCAAATGAATCCTTAGAAGGCTGCTGAATAGGAGTTCTATGTGATACAACAGCCTTACTCGATGCATACTCAAAATACGCCTTCTCCATTGTTGCAATCGATTTTTGTGACGACCATACATAAACATTAAACCCTAGATCATTGCGAGCTCTTCATACCAACAAAGAAAGGATGCTCTGGAAAGAGATTCTCGAGCCACCCTTTTATTTGAACAAAAATGAGGATCCCAACTTGCCAACCACGCACTAATCATGGGAACTCTATCTGTTGGTGGTAGATAAGACAAGCTGCTCCCAAACCATATGATTTTTGCAAACTCGCACCCCATAATAATATGATCTGCAGTTTCCATCTCCTCTCCACACCTCTGACATGAGTGATCTATAGGGACATTTCTAATATGCAGCCCCTCACCAGTCGCAAGCCCTGTGCACATAAACGTCAAAGGAAACCTTTAATTTTTGGCAAAGTATCTATAGACCAGATTCTCTTCCACAACGCTTCAGGCACCAGCCCTCAATGATGGACTTTTGATGAAGAAGGACCAAACACAGCCAATGCATGAGTTTTGTTAGACAAGAGGTGGTATGCTGTCTTCACAGTTAAACGACCATCCCGTGAAAGCCTGAAATTTGCTTATCATCTCCTACACAAGTATTGAGAGATATCATTAGAATATGACCCATCACATATGGCTGAAAGTATTGATGTAGGAGATTCATCCTCCAATAGTGAGCAATAAGGTCAATAAGATCCAAGATGAACTGTAGAGAGCAATTATCAGGTTTTGGGTGTGGAATCATGTAATTGGTGAGGGTAGGAACCCAACTATCTTCCCATATTCTCACTATTGTGCCAGAGTCAATTTACCAAAATAACCCTACCATTAGAGTTTTCCGTCCTTCTAATAAAATCCTCCAGCCACGTGAGGGCCTATTACCCAACCGAGGCTCAAGGAAAGATGATCTTGGAAAATAGATAGATTGTGAGAGCAAGGCTCAATGTGGTGAGTTTGGAAAAGACCACAACCTCCAAGCTACCTTTGCCAACAAAGCCTGATTCTGGAGCTTAGAACGACAGAGCCTAATTCAAGAAATCCAGTGTATTTTAGAACCCTTATCCTTCTCTCCCCAATAAAAATCAGCAGTAGCTTTTTGAATGGACTCGTGTATAGACACTGTAATCTTAAAACAAGAGCCTACAAAATTTTTCATAGGAGAAATAGCAGCCTTCAATAGCACTTCCTTACCTTCATGAGTTAAACAAGATTGTTTCCACCCTTGCAGCTTCTTAAGGGACCTCTCCTTCACTTCCTAAAATAAATCTTTCTTAGAAACCCCAAAGTCTATCAGTAGGTCAAGATGCTTGGTAGGGCCATCTCCATATTGCACCTTTAGAACTCTAGAAAACCATCTTTTAAACTTTGAATGTGTATACTTTTGCAAATTTATGGCTTGGCCTAAAGCTCTACAATAGGTGTCCAGGCAACCCTTGAGAGCATTAACATCACGCAAGTTGACCTTAGAGAAAACTAGGCAGTCATCTGCAAATAAGAGGTGAGTGATGGTTGGCCGTCTATGGCGCACCCGAATATCATGTTAAGATCCATTCTCCACAGCTTGATTGATAACTGCTATCAAAGCTTGGGAGTAGAGAATTAAAATTGCAGAGACATTGGGTCTCCATGACGAATACCTCGTGAAGGAGAAATGCTACCCTTGACATTACCATTAATGAGTAATGGTAAAAATATTTCCATAATTTATTTTTCTTCTAAAAATCTTTTCTGCAAAATATTTTCTACTAAAATCAATTCAGCCTATGTGTGCCTCTACTAGGTAAGAAATGTTCCCCCAGGAAAAAAGAAAAGGATAGATGTGACTCAATATGTGAATGCATTATATGTTATAATCTATGGAAGCTAATGAAACAAGTGCGATTATAAATTGTGGAGCAATAGAATGCTACCTCATTGGAAGTACATGTTAGTGCACGAGCCAGTGGGAAGGTGCATGGGAGCATCTTCGATGCAGAGAAATGAGGTCTTTTCATAGCCACTATGTCTAAGCGTAGACAGACACTGGCAGGTTCTTCCTAAATTGTGTTTACAAGTTTACCTCTACTATCCTTCATACATCTACTAAAATAGGTGTTTAACCCTCGGCAGCCCTCACATGATCCCTCTCTCTCTCTCTCTCACACACACACATGCACCCAGAGTAGCAATCATAAATTTTATTAGATTAAATGAACACAGATTACATCCCAAATGGAGAGGCTTGGCCTGACTCCACAAAATCCCTACTCAAGAAAAGAAATCAAGACAACACAAAATTACTAAGAAATAGAAGTACACTCAACATTAAGTACACAAGTAAAGACATGTATGAGACAGAAGGAAATAGAAAGAATTCATATATCTCTGCAAAAATATTATGCAATAGGTAATTGAAATCTTATTCACTCCACAATTTGACAGTTTTTCATCTTCTTCCATGCCTTTTGCTCTTCCTTGACCTTTGCTTTGGCTTGAATTTTTCCATTCTTGATGTTAACTTGAAGCATGCAATGATCCTCCAAAACATAGTTTGTCCAATCACCACCCCAATTATCACTCCAGAATAATACCCTGCAATCACAAATCACCAATCGAAGCTGGAGGTAATGCTCTCTTTATCACTCCACATCTTTTTAGTAATGGAAATCCACATAACCCAACATTTCCTTCATATGAAGCAGCCGAAAATGTTCCAAATTGGTTGCTTGTGGTATCATTCATGTGAGATCATTTTCTGATAGATTTAGAACCGAAAGGAATGTGAGACTTCCCATTTGTTGGGGGATTTCCCCTGATAAACTATTTCTAGAAAGATCTAGAGACTCAAGCTTGATCAACTGAGCAAATGAAGATGGAATTTGGCCTATAAGGCCATTTGCAGATAAATTGAGCCCCATGCGTGCTTTAAGTTCTCGAATTGAAACTGAAATATTGCCTCAAAACTTATTGTTAGAAAGATTTATGGTGGTGAATGTTTCTATGATCTTCTCCGTCTCCATATATATTCCTTTAATTACAATCTCGAGTGTAACTTGATAAGAAAGTGCACTTGCATTATGCAAACTTATATAATTTTCCTGTTGAGGTACATTAGTAACCAACATTAATTTCCATTGACAAATATATTCTAGTGGAAATTTTCCTGTGAAACTATTTAGAGAGATGTCAAACACATATAGCATTGGGAAGGGAGAATTAGAATCAGAATCAGAATCAGAATCAGAATGAGGCTTTGATTTTTGTGTAATGGGACCATAGAATTTGTTAGATTGTAAAACCAAAACATGCATCCGTTGTAGGCTTTGCAACCAAAAGGGGAAGGTATCACTCAACTGGTTGTTCCCAAGATCTAACACCTCCATATTCTTGCCATATTCTAATGATGTTGGTGTTGTTTTATGGTTGTCCTTGTTGACAACCCGACCACGTGGCGGTGATGTCGTGGCCAGTTTAGGTGACATGGATGGAAATGATGATATGACAGTGTCCAGTGTCACCGATGAGATAACAGAGCCGCTTGGTACGCATGAAATGGTTTGATACATCCTTAGTATATGGTGTGGGTTTCTGGGTCAAAATTGGAAAAATTAGCCTATTTATGCTCGGGAGCATTTTCAGTAATGAAAATGACATTTTTGGAAGATCGTTTCTTCATGAAAAAGATAGATTATAATTTAACTAGTCCAGTGGATTTAATTTTTTCACATTCCGATACCGTATGAAGACGTTATGACATTTGTGGCAGTCGAGGGCAATTTCGGTATTGAAGAAATTTTTTTTAAAGGAAGTGTTCTCCATGTAACTATACGACAAAAATTCAATCTTTCCAACTGTTCTGATTTCATCGCGTTTCGATTTTGTATGAGAAAGATGCGTCATTGGAAAAGTCTAAGGGCATTTTGATCTTTTTACATTACTGAGTCAGATGATTGGATCTTCTGAAAAGTCGTATAGCGTCCAGTCATGGTTCCAACGCACTTCATTTCATCTCAATCGGATATTGTATGAAAAAGTTATAAGTGTTTTCGTGAAGCCAGTTCGAAAATCCAAACTGAAAATCCATCAATTGCTCTCAGTGTTGCGTGCATTTTTCAAAATTTATTTTTGAAATTTGAAGGGCTTTTGTGTAATTTTAAGTTTTTTAAGGTATGAGTTGCAGGGGGTCTTTAAGCACTGAAATATATGGAGGCAGGGGCTTGATTGTAATAAAAGAGAGTATAGGGTTGTACAATGGAGAGTTTAGATGAAGCCACGTAGGCCTTATTCTCATCAAATGGTTGCTGAACTTAGGCTCTGACGAGACGATTAAGATTCCTACGTGAAGATCCTCATTGGTGAAGTGCATCGGACATCATGCTGTGGCGCCTCACCATATTGAGTCTTGATTGTGTGTAGCGCATGTGCATAGAATCTATAAAGAGATTCTCCATATCTTGATCTTAGCCAAGCATATCAGATTGGTTCCGATCTAACGGTCAAGATCGATGGAGCTTTATTAAAGTTAGCTGACAGTGTACCATGAAACTCGCTACACCAACCAATCGGTGATCGACAATGCATCTAACAATGTCAGTGCATACATCATGATGACATCATCTTTGATTGTGTAAGATTCAAATCTAATGGTTTAGATCTATTGTCCGTTAGTTAAATTGGACGACTTAGATTATAAGATCTTTTAGATGAGATCTACGGTCACATTTCACCCCTGTTGCACGTGCCGCCGGGGTAGACTACGCCACTCCTACGAAGATTTCATTTCAGGCTATCTCGTTCGTCCAACTTCAAATGGCCATATCTCCCTCATCTTAACTCCGATTTGGGTGATTCAAGTTGAAAATTCTTCATCTCTCCGAGCTCTACACATCAGAGGGAAGAAATTCAGAAGAGGGATTACGGAGGTTGTCAGAAAAATGAGTTGAAGCTCATGGAAGGCTAATGGTTTGAATGAAAGACTTTCATCCTCTTGCACTTGATTCATAGCCCCCATTAGAGGCTTAGGAAGCTGCTGAAAACTAAGGCAACAAGCTCTATTGGTTGTTTTCAAGAGAAAGAAAAAGAAAATGGAAGAGAAGAGAAGAAGAGGGAAATAGAGAAGAAGTTTTTCACTCTCTTTGTGTGTGCCTTGAATGCCTCTCAAGAAAGATTTTCTCAAATCCAATTAATGGAGTGTGATAGTTCTTATTAAGAGTACTATTTTTCCATCAAAGCTTTATTTACAAGGAAGACTAGAAGAGGAGAAGTAAAGAGAGAGAGAGAGAGAGAGGAGTGTGTGTGTGTGTGTGTGAATATGAATGCCATTGTTACTCTATGAAAGTAAAGACAAGGAGAAAAAAAAATAAGAAGAAGAAGAACCTAGAATTTAATTCTTGTGAGTTGCTTCAAGAAACCCAAGTACCAACCGGGGTTGAAGCATTGATAGCATTGAGACAACGTGGTTGTAGTCCGCATCAAGTGGAGATCAACATTATTGCATCTTTGACGGTTACTCCTTGCCAAGGTAACTTCACTTTTGCTAAATTTTTATTATTATAAATCATTGTAGGCAAGATGTTTGATAAAATGCCTAAGTGATAGTTGTAGTCTATTTGGGAAAAATTTACATGTATGAGTGCTTCACTATTGGGCATTGCTATAAGCCTAACTTTATTTTTTATTGGTGTTCAGTGGGTGCTGGACACAGGGCTAATGTGTTCCTTGGTAGTTACAACTACTTAAACCTATTTGTTGTGGGTGCGGCCTCTTAGATCATTCTGAGAAAACTAGGGTAAAGACCTAGCCATTGTATATCATTGGTGGAAACTGAAAATGTGTTCCCTTGACTGTGGGTGCAGTCATAATCAGTATTGAGTAAATGTTGAGCTCGACAATTGGCATTACTCCATGCATATAGGCAACTGGCCAAAGCACATATTTCTTATGTTGTGGATGTTTATGCTAGTATTTGTATTGTGGATTGGAGTGCTTGGATACAGAATGAGTGTGTACATCTGGTAGACCGTGCCACTTGGTGGTGCAGTGTGGATGTGCATATGACTGTATATGTATGTGACAGTGATTACCGTGTGAGATTTATGAGATAACTCTGGGCAGCAATACAGGTTATGTGAGTAAGTTCCATGTAACAGTAAGGATGGTCAGTAGTATACATAGTATCTTTGGGCAGCATCAGTAGACTATGCTATTGAAGCACAAATAGTGATTGTCACATCAAGGGTACAGCTGAAAAAGAAAAAATATTTGGCACACTGATTCACCCCCTCTCTCAGTGTCTATCGGTACCCAACAATTAGTATCAGAGCTAGGGCTCTAGAGGCAGCTTAAACAGATTAGAGTGATCCGGTTGGTTGAAGATGGCATCAGGTGTTTGGTTCAATAAGTCTACTTCTGGAGCTTCTATTTTTAATGGATCAGATTTTATCTTTTGGTGGAAGTTGATGAAGTCACATATTGGTTCATTGGGGTATGATCTATGGAATGCAGTGTCTAATAGGAGTATAGACTCTAGTATTGACTCTAGGGTTAGAGGGATCATTTTGGATGAATTAATAGACAATGTGAGTGTCAAAGTCAGTTCATGTATATCAGCTAAGGTGATGTGGGAGAGATTACACAACCTATATTGAGGTGAGCTAATTATATCAGAGTCCACATTAGAGGTTGAAAGCAGATGTTCAAACGAGTGCTACACTAGTGGATCTGAGTGTGTTGAGTCACATGTTACTACAACTCAGGATGAGATCAGCATTGATTTGAAAACATATATGAAGAGTGCAACTTCATTATTGCAGCACTAGAAACACAAGTTATCAATAGAGATGATAGATGTAAAATCCTTGAAGAGGCAGTCACCGTGTTGAGAGCACAATTGTCAGAGCTTGATGCTTCTTATATCTCACAAATGATGAAGTTCAAAAATGACTCTCAGGTTATAAAATGTCTTGAAGATCAACTGAGAAAGCAAAGTGAGGTGTGTACTAGGCTTGAGTCAGAGAACTTAGCCTTGAGAGAGAAAATAGATGTGCAATCTCGAGTGATTAAAAGAGGTAATGAAATTTCAAATGATTTTAAGAAGTTAAACAACGAATTAAAAGCAGAGATCATTTCACTACAAACACAGTTGGCTGAGTTGCAAAGGAGACATTCAGCCACAACACTTGTGATTGCAGAGATGGATAGACATCTAACTCAGTCTACAGAATGTCAGAGACTACCCATCATTAGCTCTGGTTCTATAACAAAGCAGGGTGAGTCATCAGGGAAAGCTATAGAGACAGTTGATATCAGACCACAGAGACAAACTACAGGAAAAACACAAAAGAGAGCTCAAAGGAGACAGAGGAAGAGAGAGAAGAGACACAATAGTGAGATGAGATCTCCTACACATCAGGCACAATGTAAAAGTAGTCCACAAGATACAAAGAGTAAAGGTAAAGGCGAACAAACAGTCCAAACAGGGCACATAATAAGAGTTGGTGGTTATGATAAAGTTTACCAATAGAGACCAGTTGAGCATAGCAGGTTCAACAAGTTCAATTATCAGAGGTCTATGCAAATGATTCCTAACCAGAGTCAGATGGCTTCCACCAACCAGACATAATGTTTCACCCAGCTTGCATAGGCAGTTACCAATGATGCAGTCATATTTTCATAGGTATTGCCACAGGTGCAATGGGTATGGGTATAGGAGAGCAAAGTGTATATCTAGATTAGATTACAACTATGGAAGGAGGATTCTCATAGCATCATTGGGTAGACAACTAGTAGAATGTCTTAGATGTCACCATCATGGACATTGGGCCAAGCATTGTAAGACAGTGCTCTCCCCTTAGCTTGTACAAGAGGAGAGAGACTATCAGATCTCTAGAACCAGAAAGTTAAGAAGTGGTTGTAGAAGGAAAGTCGATAAAAGGTAGTCTAAGAAGCATTAGTCACAATCTAGGGTTGAGTCTCAGGTGGCTTTGTATAGTGTATGGAAAGTGAAGGATATAAAAAAGGTCGAGACATCAGTAAATAGAATCTGAAAAACAAAGGGAGATCTCAGTTCTACAGTTGTGCAGGAAAGCTTCAGAAAGGGAAGACCATCAGTTGGGAAGGTAATAGAGAGGCCTACAATTGGGTTGGTTGGACAGAGGCAGAGACTGAAGAAGACAGTAAGTGAGCAGAAAGGAAACCAGAGTAGTAGAAAAGCTTCTGGTGAGAATCAAATGCATAGGACCAAGGCAAATGGTCAGTTAGTTTGGAGAGAGAAGCACATAGAGGTGTGTACAATCACAGTCACCACCCTCACACCACCTAGACAAGGTATAGGAGTGGGCACACCTCTCAAGCACTAGGTATGCTCAAGTGCACAAGAATGGGGGAGCTCACTAGATGGATATTAGTGCCCCCAACAGGACTCAGATTATGACAGTAAAGTTCTTCCAATAGTGCTTAGATTGGAGACATCAGTTGAAACTTAGTGTAGTTCTCTTGAGTATTTGCATCTTGATGGAGCAATCACCAGATGAGCAGTTCACAGTCAGTCAGAGGGCAGAATAGTTAAAAATGTCAGTGATGGTTAGAGGCATGCAGTTGTGAGTATGGAAGCCAACAATTAGCTTTTGTATACATCAGTATGGGTCAGAGATTCAATTGGTATCAATCTCAGTGGTAGTTTTCAGAGTGCATTTTTGTGTGATCATGGTGATTATTTGACTTTGACAGAATTAAATATTTTAGCACTAGTGACAGAGAGAATGATATATTGACTGGATGCAAAGATTTATGATAGGAAGCTGGTGAGTTGAGCAACTGTGTACTATAATTTGTTGTTGATGATGTATATCCAATTGAGGCAACACTTATCTGATGAGCAGTGTTGAAGCAGATATGAGGTCAGTTGAGTAATTGAGATTTCAACTCATAAGATAAGATACGTATGGGCACTCCTATGTAGTTTGAACTCTCACATCTGTAGGATTAGAAAGATGCGTATGGGCACTCCTATAGATGATTGTATCCCACACTTGGAGAGATTGTTTTAGAGAGAGATGTTATAGTTCTTTGATACTGAAGTTAAAGAGGGAGAGTTATCAAGTTGATGCATTGATTTTGAAGAAAATTTTACTCTAGTGGTAAGACTTGAGGCTATCAGAATGTTCTTGGCTTTATCAGTGTACAAGGGGTTCAAGGTCTATCAGATGGATGTCAAATCAACTTTTCTAAATGGAAACTTAGAAGAGGAGGTTTACATAGAGTAGCCCGATGGGTTTTAGCTGAGTGAGGACCCCACTCTTGTGTGTGATTGAAGAAGGCATTGTATGGTTCTAAACAAGCTCCAAGGGCATGGTACTCCATCTTGGACTCTTACTTTTGCAAGTTGGGTTTCAAAAAAGGCTTAGTGGATAATAATCTCTACATTATAACTGAAGAAAGTAGTCAACTTGTGGTGGTTGTGTATATAGATGATATCAGATTGGACTCTTACTTATGCAAGTTGGGTTTCAAGAAAGGCTTAGTGGACAGTAATCTCTACATCAAAACTGAAGAAAACAGTCAGCTTGTGGTGGTTGTGTATGTAGATGATATCATCTTTGGGGGTCACAAAGATGAGTTGTGTAGAGATTTTACAATGAGGATGCAAGATGAGTTTGAGATGTCCATGTTGGATGAACTGTCATTCTTCTTGGATTTTCAGATCAGTCAGAAGAAAGAAGGTATCTTCATATCTCAGTCCAAGTATGTGAGGGAGATGTTGAAGAGATTCACCATGGAGGATTGCAAGCCAGTTAGTACACCTATAATGACTGGATGCAAGTTGAGAACGGAAGATAACTCTCCATCAGTTGACCACACCTTGTATAGGTCAATGATTGATAGCCTATTATATTTGTCAACTAGTAGGCCTGACATCTTACAAGCTATGTGCATGGTAGCCAGATTCCAAGCAGGACCAAAAGAGACACGTGGCAGCAGTGAAAAGAATTTTCAGATATCTAAAAGGGACTAATGAGTTTGGGTTATGGTATTCGAAAGTCAAGAGCTTTAGTTTGTCAACTTTTTTAGATGCAGATTGGGCCGGATGTGTAGATGATAGGAAGAGCACCAGTGGTGGTGCATTCTATTTGGGGAGCAGCTTGGTGGCATGGCATAGTAAGAAATAAGAGTCAGTCTCTCTTTTAACTGCAGAGGTAGAATACATTGCAGCTACATCTTGTTGTACACAAGTATTGTGGATGAAGCCGATGTTGAAGGATCTACCTATGGAGGTTGAGCAGGAAGTGTCACTATATTGTGACAATATGAGTGCTATCAATATTTCCAAGAATCTGATGATTCATTCTAGAATGAATCACATTGTCATTCTGTATCATTTCTTGAGAGACAAAGTGATGGAAGGTGAAGTAAGGATGGAATTTGTTCCCACAGCAGAGCAGGTGGCTGATATCTTCACTAAACCACTTTTCAAAGATCAGTTTGAGTTCCTCAGACAAATGTTGGGAGTGGTGGTTCTTCCCAAGCACTAGGGGCATTAGGAGAGGGGAAGCAAGTTGCTTGATATTGCTACCCCCATATTGGACTCAGGGGGAGTCCATTGGTTCCACCCTTTGTACTTATTATTAAAGGGGGAGAGAGTTACTCATTGGAGTTTTGGAGTGTATTAGTGATGAGGTGGTTGCCAACAACTCCAAAGGAGGAGATTGTTGTTTTATAGTTGTCCTTGTTGGTAACCCAGCCACATGGCGGTGATGATGTGGCCAGTTTGAGTGACATGGATAGAAATAATGATATGGTAGTGTCTAGTGTCGCCGATGAGATAACAGAGCCGCTTGGTATGTATGGGATGGTTTGATACATCCTTAGTATGTGGTGCGGATTTCTAGGTCAAAATTGGTAAAATTGGCCTATTTATACTCGGGAGCATTTTTAGTAATAAAAATGACATTTTTGGAAGATCATTTCTCATGAAAAAGATAGATTATAATTTGCCTAGTCCAGTGCAATTGATTTCATCACATTCCGATACCGTATAAAGAAGTTACGACTTTTGTGGTAGTCGAAGGTAATTTCAGCATTGAAGAGTTTTTTTTAAAGGAAGTGTTCTCCATGTAACGATACGACAAAAATTCAATCTTTCCAACGGTTCTGATTTCATCGTATTCTGATTTCGTATGAGAAAGATGCGTCATTAGAAATGTCTAGGGGCATTTTAGTCTTCTTACATTATTGAGTCAGATGATCAGATCTTCTGAAAAGTCGTAGACTGTCCAGTCACGGTTCCAACGCACTTTGTTTCGTCTTGATCGGATATCGTATGAAAAAGTTATAAGTGTTTCTATGAAGCCGATTCGAAAATCTAAACCGAAAATCTAGGGGTGTCAACGGTCCGGGTCGGTGCGGTTTCGGTCCGGTTCCACCGGTTTCGGTGTGAGTTTGGAAGTGACCGAAACCGACCCAATAAGGATTTATCGGTTTCGGTCCGGTGTCGGTTTC